>NC_090776.1:1905663-2093163 GCF_040054535.1 Antennarius striatus | reverse complement strand
GAGGGAGGTGCCCGCCGGAAATCCAGCACCATCTCCTTTGTCTTGGAGACGTTGAGCTGGAGCTGGTTCTGTTGGCACCACTCCACGAAGTCAGCCACCAATGCCCTGTACCCCCCCCATCACCCTCCCGGATACATGGGTTAGCATTTTAGCATCATTTATTTGTATATTTCTGGTTGTACTAATAAAAATAATAATATAATAATAAATTATATACAGTATATATACACAGTATATATATATATATATATATATATATATATATATATATATATATATATATATATATATATATATATATATATATATATATATATATATATATATATATATATATATATAAATACATAAGGTAGAAAAACTTTATTATTTGGAAAATAATTCAGTTTATCAATTTTTTAAAAATTTCCTTTTATGGCTTAAAATTTAAAATCCTGAAAATAAATTACCGCTTGATAATTACTGAGAAACATTGATTCTGGTTACAAATAATATTGATCTGGGTGGGAGGGTGGAGCCTCTGTTGTAAAAGCTAACACTGATGTTAGCCTGTTGTAGACGATAACACTGATGTTAGCCTAAGCTAACATCAGGATGCGTTCAGGGTCCAGATTTCCACTTAGTAAGTCTTTCAGGTTTTTTCTGCGTGGCGTTCTTGACTGATGACCTCATGCTGATGTCACGGCGGTGTGGGCGGTTCCTGGAGGCCGCGGTGGAGTTTACTGGCTGGTGTGAAAAGTGTCGACGGCTTTGATGGTTACTCTGACTGGTTTCCCCCAGATTCACCCAAACCAGGTCAGAACGTCGACCCAGAAACGTTCAAAACCTCATGGCGACCACATCACAGAGCAGACCACTCACACCGCCACCCGGTGATGTCACCGGGAGGGGGCGGAGCCACAGCACCCAAATATGGACACAGGAAGCTGAAGACCAGAGAATGTCTCTACGATGGGAATAGATTTAATGATTTGAATCAGATAGAAATATTGAAATGATATGTTTTTATGATATTTTATTTTAAATAAGTGTTTATTTAAAAATAAATATATTGTTTTTAATTATATAAACAGCCACAGGAAGTAGACCACACCCTAAATGTGATAGATTGACACGAGGATTAAAATTGAAAAAAACAGTGATAAATCTTTTATTTTTTTTGTATTTTTTTATATTTAATTTTAATTGTATTTTTTTTATTTTTAATTAATTTTAATTTTAATTTTAATTTTAATTTTAATTTTAATTTTAATTTTAATTTTAATTTTAATTTTAATTTTAATTTTAATTTTAATTTAATTTTAATTTTAATTTTAATTTTAATTTTAATTTTAATTTTAATTTTATTTATTTTTAACACCTCCTTCCTCCTTTCCTTGCCTATCTCCTCGTCTCCTTCCTTATCAGCCTCAGCCTGACGATGATGTCACCGACGGTTCTCGACCTTTCATCCAGACTTCATCAGTGGGAGAAGCAGGGGATTTTGAAGCGGCGCCTGTCGCCGTGACGATCAGATAGCATCAGTGAAAGTGCTGATGGAGGCCTTTCTTCCGACCCTCCTCCTTCCCGCCGTCAGGACTTAAACCCGCCTGAAGCCGGAGCGCCGCTCAGAACCTGGAGCGCCGACGCCATGAAGCCCAGCTTTTGGTTCTGTTCTCTGCTGGTAAGGAGAAAAAAAAAGGTTCTGTTGCGTTCACTGTCACTTCCTGTTTCGGTTCTTTTATTACCGTTTCAGTTTAATCAAAAGTGGAGCTAAAATCAGCCAATCAGCTTCAGCCAGAGGATGACATCATCCAGAGGCCGCAGCGGTCCATCATCAGCTAACATCTCCTCTCTCCTCAGGTGTGTTGCAATGCATTGTGGGTCGTTTCTTCCTCGCGGGTTAAAGCTCCTCCTCCTCCTGGTTGTGACTCCGTGATGGTTATCCCCTCCCCCTCATCCTCCTCCCCTTTCTCCTCCACCAATGGGAGCACAGATGTCCACAGCAGATCCTTGTCTCCATGGAAATGGAGGTTAGTTTGATAAGAGAACACCTGAACGCACCTGAACGCACCTGAACACACCGCCGTCAGCGTGTCTCACACACACACACACACACACACACACCCACACACACACACACACACACACACACACACACACACACACTAGTTATTCTCCTCTGTTGACCCGTTCAGCTCGACTACGGTGAAGAACCGGATCCCCGCCACCATCTGGGAGGCGGAGTGCAGCAGCACCGGTTGCTCCGCCCACAGCCCGACAGATGGGCGTCGCCTCAGCTCGGTACCCGTTTACCAGGAGGTCCTGGTCCTCCAGCGCCTGGACAGGAAAAGCTGCTACAGAACCAGGTACCGGTCCGTGGCTGTGGGCTGCACCTGCATCTGGACCAGAACCTGAACCTAAGAGTGAACCTGAACCTGAACCTGAACCTGAACCTCAACCTGAACCTGAACCTGAACCTGAACCTGAACCTGAACCTAAAAGTGAACCTGAACCTGAACCTGAACCTGAACCTGAACCTGAACCTGAACCTGAACTTGAACCAAAACCTGAACCTGAACCTGAACCTGAACCTGAACCTGAACCTGTACCTGAACCTAAACCTGAGCCTGAACCTGAGCCTAAGCCTGAATCTGAACATGAACATGAACCTGAACCTGAACCTGAACCTGAACCTGAACCTGAACCTGAACCTGAACCTGAACCTGAGCCTGAACCTGAACTTGAACCTGAAGCTAAAGCTGAACCTGAACCCAAACCTGAACTAATCCAAACCCGAAGCTGAACCGAAACCTAAACCTAAACCTAAACCTGAAACTGAAACTGACCCTAAACCTGAACCTGAACCTGAACCTGAACCTGAACCTGAATCTGAACCTGAACCTGAACCTGAACTTGAACCTGAAGCTAAAGCTGAACCTGAACCCAAACCTGAACTAATCCAAACCCGAAGCTGAACCGAAACCTAAACCTAAACCTAAACCTGAAACTGAAACTGACCCTAAACCTGAACCTGAACCTGAACCTGAACCTGAACCTGAATCTGAACCTGAATCTGAACCTGAACCTGAACATGTGATGAAAAAAAAGTCAAATAAAAATAAAATCTTTTTTGCTGAAGAAACAAAATGCTGTGTGTGTGTGTGTGTGTGTGTGTGTGTGTGTGTGTGTGTGTGTGTGTGTGTGTGTGTGTGTGTGTGTGTGTGTGTGTGTGTGTGTGTGTGTGTGTGTGAGTGTGTCTGTCAGCAGTCTGTTGAGTCTCATGACTGAAAATATAATTATGTGACAACAGAGGGACATTGTTGTGTGTGTGTGTGTGTGTGTGTGCGTGCGTACGTGCGTGCGTGCGTGCGTGCGTGCGTGTGTGTGTGTGTGTGTGTGTGTGACAATCATCCGTGACTCACACATCATCGATGTTCACACGCTCTCGAACGGGACACGGGAAACATCTCCGTCGTCGTGACGACCGCTCCAAGCTCGGGTACGACCCCCCCCTCGGGTGAGCCCCGCCCACCCGTTCTGTTATGCCTCAGGTGTCTTTTGCCACGCCCTCTCTATGCCCCGCCTCCCTCCCTCTCCTGGACCGCCTCCTCCCTCCCCTCCCCCCCACCATGCGTGACGTTGACGTCGCCCCCTGGGGGCGTGTCCGGTTCGTGCGGTCTGGGTACCGCCCCCCGGGGCGGGCGTGGCGCTGGTACCTCCTCAGCCTCTTCCAGCTCCACAACGAGACGGCGAGCGTGTGGAGCCCCCTGCTGGCCGCCGTCGCCATGGCGACCAGGTTCCTGATGTTCGCCGTCCTGCAGGGAGGGGTGAGGGGGCAGAGCCACATTTGATCTCCTGGCGCTCGAACGTTTTGTGTCTGACCTTTGGCCTCCACAGGGGATTCTGGGATTCCGGCTGCAGGGTCCAGAAGGTCAGGGGATTTCTGTCGACGCCCCCTCGCTGCCCCTCCTCCTCTACGCCTTCGCCGCCATCGCTCACCTGAGCTGCAGGTGAGACCAAAACACACCTTTATGCTAAATGCTAAGCTAACACACCAGCCATTGATTGATTGATTGATTGATCGCTGATCACCTGGTTGCCGTCGATAGTGCCGCCGCTCACCTGTTGCAGCCCAGCTCGGAGGGGGCGTGTCACTCGCTCCTCCTCCTCGACGGCGTGGGCGTGGCCGTCTATCAGTACGGCTACGCTCTGGCTCTGAGTGCGTACACTCCAGACGCCGCCTGGACGCAAAGCATGCTGGGACAGGTGCGTTCACGAGCGTCACGACGTCACCGATTCGCTGTCGGGCGTGCTGATGATGTCATCTCCAGCAGGCGTTCCTCCCCGCCGCCGCCATCCTCGCCGTGCTCGCCAGCGCCGCCTGCTGTTGGGTGAAGCGTCCGCGCCGCAGGAAGCTGGGTCAGCTGATGCCGATGGGCGTGGCCTACTTGCTGGGCGTCGCCCTCGTCGCCCACCGTCTCGCCACTTGCAGCTGGTCGGGCGGAGCCGCAGTACCGCTGCATGTCCTACAGGTGGCGCCACCTTTCTACCTCATTATTTATTCATTATTTAACATGTTTACAAACATGTTTATAAACATGTTTATAAACATGTGTGCAAAGCTCTACAATATAAAAATATATATTTTTCACTTACTGCACTTCCCAGCATGCATTGTGTCAGACTTAAAACTGGGGAAATTCATTTTTATAATATATTAAAAACACAAATCACTAACACTTCCTGTCTCCACCCCCTCCTGCCGCCAGAGGTCAAAGGTCAGACCGATTAACCGCCGTCTGCTCTCCGTCCACCAGGTGGTGCTGTTTCCTCTTGCGCTCTTCTTCTTCTCTTGCCCCGTACCTGAGTGCTTCGCCCCCGGGCGCTTCGATCTGATTGGCCGCAGCCACCAGCTGTTCCACTTCCTGCTGTCCGTCTGCATCCTGGTCCAACAGGAAGCGCTGTTCCAGGACTTCCTGTGGCGGCGGCCGGCGCTGCTCAGGGCGTTCGGGGAGGCGTGGCTCCTGACCGCCTGCGCCTCCTTCCTGTTTGTGACGGTCTGCTGCGGCGCGACGGCGTACAGCGGCTGGAGGCGGGGCCAAGCCCAGCCTATGACAGAGCAGAGATAGACAGAGCGTAAATATTAAAGTCATGCTTTCAAACTGCTGAGTCATCATCTCTACATTGCGTTCTGGAGCTGGTGGGCGGGGCCAGAGTCGCCCACCTGAAACATTTGTGTAAACGTCTCCATCAGACGTGGGCCTCATTTCTCCAGTGGGCGGGGCTTCTGGTCTTATCTGTTGGGGGACACGAACCGAGACGAGGAACCGACCAATCGGACGCTTGGAACTCACTCCGTGTGATGAAAGTGCTGCGCAGAGCAAACAGGTGTGTGCAGATAAAAAGTGAAGTTTGTCCAGAGGGCGTGGCTCAGGGACAGGTGAGAGGCGTGGCCCCTTTGAGCTGCCAATCAAACGACTCACGTGGAACCGTTGCTAATCTTAACCTCAGTCCAAAGTCGAATGAAACCACCGCCGCTCCGAGCAAGAAAACAACGGATGAGGTGAACGAACGCGTAAAAGTAGAACAAAAACAACAACAAAAACAAAACAAAGCAAAACACAGATAAACTAAACCAAACTAAACTAAACCAAACTAAACTAAACTAAACTAAACTAAACTAAACCAAACTAAACTAAACTAAACTAAACTAAACTAAACTAAACTAAACTAAACCAAACCAAACTAAACTAAACTAAACTAAACTAAACTAAACTAAACTAAACTAAGCTTAACTGAACTAAACTAAACTAAACTAAACTAAAACAATCATGGAGGAGAATTTATTCAGGTTTTCACCTGAAGAAGAGAGATGTTCATGGGTGGGGTCACCGGGAGGCGGGGCCACCACAAACCCAGGTGGGCGTGTCCCTTTAAGCAGCTCAAACAGCTGGTGTTTGTTCAGCCTGTTAATGATTAGCTCGGCGGCGGCCCCGCCCTGCAGTGACAGAACCTGGAGCCACCATGGACAGGTAGGTTCACCTCCTAAGGCTCCGACGCGACGGGATTGATAGAACCAATCAGAACGGGTTGGGCTTAGAACCCGTAGCGTCAGAACGAGACGCCGCCACCGCCGCAAGAATCAGCACCCGCAGGCCGCCATCAGCACGCAAACCAAACACAACCCGTGTGTCTGCGAGAGAATCAGGTAATAACACCTGCCACGCCTGGAGGAGTGTTTACACACACACATATATATGTGTGTGTGTGTGTGTGTGTGTGTGATGATGTGTCAACAGGAGGCTAGCTTAGCTTAGCATGAAGTCTTTTTCCCCATCCGGATGGGAGAAACTTCAATCCATTCCTGTTGAATTTTACTTTTAGGACTGAATTTGAGGCTCCGCCCACCTGCACGTCTATTGGTTCGTGACGGGAGGCGATCGAGATGATTGATGACTGATCTGTTCCTCGCTCAACTGGACCCGAGGAAGACAGAGGTAAACACGACGCATGAAAGGGAGTTTCGTTCGTACAACCAGCTCTTTATGGGATCCATAAGCAAACAGGAAGTCGCATCCCACTTCCTGTTTGTTTGTTTGCTTGTTTGTTTACCAGTTGGGTACGTTTTGGCCAAACCTCTCTCTGAGAAACCTGAATGTATTGTCTTAGTTTTTGTTGCCTGGTTTCCCTATAGAAATACTGATTAGCATCCATGTAGCTACCAGCGCTATATTTCACATAGATATGAACAGGAATGATCAAGGTACACTTCCCCTTCCTCTTCCTCCTCACTTCCTGTTTTCTCCCTGTCTCAGTGATGATGGCGGCTGTCGGACCAGAAGTCACCGAGTTCTCGTTCCTGTTACCAGGACCAATCAGCGTCGTCCTCCTCTTCCTCCTCCTCTCCATCTTCCTCACAGCTCTGTGCAGCGACTGCAAGAGGTCAGCAGGTTCACAGTCCAGGTTCACACAGTGAAACAGTCCAGGTTCACACAGTGAAACAGTCCAGGTTCACACAGTGAAACAGTCCAGGTTCACACAGTGAAACAGTCCAGGTTCACGCAGTGAAACAGTCCAGGTTCACACGGTGAAATAGTCCTGGTTCACATGGTGAAATAGTCCTGGTTCACGCAGTGAAACAGTCCAGGTTCACACGGTGAAATAGTCCAGGTTCACGCAGTGAAACAGTCCAGGTTCACGCAGTGAAACAGTCCAGGTTCATGCAGTGAAACAGTCCAGGTTCACGCAGTGAAAAAGTCCAGGTTCACGCAGTGAAACAGTCCAAGTTCATGCATTGAAACAGTCCAGGTTCACGCAGTGAAGCTGTCCAGGTTTACGCAGTGAAACAGTCCAGGTTCACGCAGTAAAACAGTACAGGTTCACGCAGTGAAAAAGTCCAGGTTCACGCAGTGAAACAGTCCAGGTTCACGCAGTGAAACAGTCCAGGTTCACACGGAGAAATAGTCCAGGTTCACGCATTGAAACAGTCCAGGTTCACGCAGTGAAACAGTCCAGGTTCACACAGTGAAACAGTCCAGGTTCACGCAGTGAAACAGTCCAGGTTCACCCGGTGAAATAGTCCAGGTTCACGCAGTGAAACAGCCCAGGTTCACGCAGTGAAACAGTCCAGGTTCACGCTGTGAAACAGTCCAGGTTCACGCTGTGAAATAGTCCAGGTTCAAGCATTTAAACAGTCCAGGTTCACGCAGTGAAACAGTCCAGGTTCACGCGGTGAAACAGTCCTGGTTCACGCAGTGAAACAGTCCTGGTTCACGCAGTGAAACAGTCCAGGTTTACACGGTGAAACAGTCCAGGTTCACGCAATGAAACAGTCCAGGTTCACCCGGTGAAATAGTCCAGGTTCACGCAGTGAAAAAGCCCAGGTTCACGCAGTGAAACAGTCCAGGTTCACGCTGTGAAACAGTCCAGGTTCACACGGTGAAATAGTCCAGGTTCACGCATTGAAACAGTCCAGGTTCACGCAGTGAAACAGTCCAGGTTCACACGGTGAAATAATCCAGGTTCACGCATTGAAACAGTCCAGGTTCACGCAGTGAAACAGTCCAGGTTCACGCAGTGAAACAGTCCAGGTTCACACGGTGAAACAGTCCAGGTTTACGCAGTGAAACAGTCCAGGTTCACCTGGTGAAATAGTCCAGTTTCACGCAGTGAAACAGTCCAGGTTCACGCAGTGAAACAGTCCAGGTTCACGCTGTGAAACAGTCCAGGTTCACGCTGTGAAACAGTCCAGGTTCACGCTGTGAAACAGTCCAGGTTCACACGGTGAAAAAGTCCAGGTTCACGCATTGAAACAGTCCAGGTTCACGCAGTGAAACAGTCCAGGTTCACACGGTCAAATAGTCCAGGTTCACGCATTGAAACAGTCCAGGTTCACACAGTGAAACAGTCCAGGTTCACGCAGTGAAACAGTCCAGGTTCACACGGTGAAACAGTCCAGGTTCACACAGTGAAACAGTCCAGGTTCACGCAGTGAAACAGTCCAGGTTTACGCAGTGAAACAGTCCAGGTTCACGCAGTGAAACAGTCCAGGTTCACGCAGTGAAACTGTCCATGTTTTCGCAGTGAAACAGTCCAGGTTCACGCAGTGAAATTGTCCAGGTTTACGCAGTGAAACAGTCCTGGTTCACGCAGTGAAATTGTCCAGGTTTACGCAGTGAAACAGTCCAGGTTCACGCAGTGAAACAGTCCAGGTTCACCCGGTGAAATAGTCCAGGTTCACGCAGTGAAACAGCCCAGGTTCACGCAGTGAAACAGTCCAGGTTCACGCTGTGAAACAGTCCAGGTTCACGCTGTGAAATAGTCCAGGTTCACGCATTTAAACAGTCCAGGTTCACGCAGTGAAACAGTCCAGGTTCACGCGGTGAAAAAGTCCTGGTTCACGCAGTGAAACAGTCCAGGTTTACACGGTGAAACAGTCCAGGTTCACGCAATGAAACAGTCCAGGTTCACCCGGTGAAATAGTCCAGGTTCACGCAGTGAAAAAGCCCAGGCTCACGCAGTGAAACAGTCCAGGTTCACGCTGTGAAACAGTCCAGGTTCACACGGTGAAATAGTCCAGGTTCACGCATTGAAACAGTCCAGGTTCACGCAGTGAAACAGTCCAGGTTCACACGGTGAAATAATCCAGGTTCACGCATTGAAACAGTCCAGGTTCACGCAGTGAAACAGTCCAGGTTCACGCAGTGAAACAGTCCAGGTTCACACGGTGAAACAGTCCAGGTTTACGCAGTGAAACAGTCCAGGTTCACCTGGTGAAATAGTCCAGTTTCACGCAGTGAAACAGTCCAGGTTCACGCAGTGAAACAGTCCAGGTTCACGCTGTGAAACAGTCCAGGTTCACGCTGTGAAACAGTCCAGGTTCACGCTGTGAAACAGTCCAGGTTCACACGGTGAAAAAGTCCAGGTTCACGCATTGAAACAGTCCAGGTTCACGCAGTGAAACAGTCCAGGTTCACACGGTCAAATAGTCCAGGTTCACGCATTGAAACAGTCCAGGTTCACACAGTGAAACAGTCCAGGTTCACGCAGTGAAACAGTCCAGGTTCACACGGTGAAACAGTCCAGGTTCACACAGTGAAACAGTCCAGGTTCACGCAGTGAAACAGTCCAGGTTTACGCAGTGAAACAGTCCAGGTTCACGCAGTGAAACAGTCCAGGTTCACGCAGTGAAACTGTCCATGTTTTCGCAGTGAAACAGTCCAGGTTCACGCAGTGAAATTGTCCAGGTTTACGCAGTGAAACAGTCCTGGTTCACGCAGTGAAACAGTCCAGGTTTACACGGTGAAACAGTCCAGGTTCACATGGTGAAATAGTCCTGGTTCACGCAGTGAAGCAGTCCAGGTTCACACGGTGAAACAGTCCAGGTTTACGCAGTGAAACAGTCCAGGTTCACCTGGTGAAATAGTCCAGTTTCACGCAGTGAAACAGTCCAGGTTCACGCAGTGAAACAGTCCAGGTTCACGCTGTGAAACAGTCCAGGTTCACGCTGTGAAACAGTCCAGGTTCACGCTGTGAAACAGTCCAGGTTCACACGGTGAAAAAGTCCAGGTTCACGCATTGAAACAGTCCAGGTTCACGCAGTGAAACAGTCCAGGTTCACACGGTCAAATAGTCCAGGTTCACGCATTGAAACAGTCCAGGTTCACACAGTGAAACAGTCCAGGTTCACGCAGTGAAACAGTCCAGGTTCACACGGTGAAACAGTCCAGGTTCACACAGTGAAACAGTCCAGGTTCACGCAGTGAAACAGTCCAGGTTTACGCAGTGAAACAGTCCAGGTTCACGCAGTGAAACAGTCCAGGTTCACGCAGTGAAACTGTCCATGTTTTCGCAGTGAAACAGTCCAGGTTCACGCAGTGAAATTGTCCAGGTTTACGCAGTGAAACAGTCCTGGTTCACGCAGTGAAACAGTCCAGGTTTACACGGTGAAACAGTCCAGGTTCACATGGTGAAATAGTCCTGGTTCACGCAGTGAAGCAGTCCAGGTTCACACGGTGAAACAGTCCAGGTTCACGCAATGAAACAGTCCAGGTTCACCCGGTGAAATAGTCCAGGTTCACGCAGTGAAAAAGCCCAGGTTCACGCAGTGAAACAGTCCAGGTTTACACAGTGAAACAGTCCAGGTTCACGCTGTGAAACAGTCCAGGTTCACACGGTGAAATAGTCCAGGTTCACGCATTGAAACAGTCCAGGTTCACGCAGTGAAACAGTCCAGGTTCACACGGTGAATTAATCCAGGTTCACGCATTGAAACAGTCCAGGTTCACTCGGTGAAATAGTCCAGGTTCACGCATTGAAACAGTCCAGGTTCACACAGTGAAACAGTCCAGGTTCACGCAGTGAAACAGTCCAGGTTCATGCAGTGAAACAGTCCAGGTTCACGCAGTGAAAAAGTCCAGGTTCACGCAGTGAAACAGTCCAGGTTCATGCATTGAAACAGTCCAGGTTCACGCAGTGAAGCTGTCCAGGTTTACGCAGTGAAACAGTCCAGGTTCACGCAGTAAAACAGTACAGGTTCACGCAGTGAAAAAGTCCAGGTTCACGCAGTGAAACAGTCCAGGTTCACGCAGTGAAACAGTCCAGGTTCACACGGAGAAATAGTCCAGGTTCACGCATTGAAACAGTCCAGGTTCACGCAGTGAAACAGTCCAGGTTCACACAGTGAAACAGTCCAGGTTCACGCAGTGAAACAGTCCAGGTTCACCCGGTGAAATAGTCCAGGTTCACGCAGTGAAACAGCCCAGGTTCACGCAGTGAAACAGTCCAGGTTCACGCTGTGAAACAGTCCAGGTTCACGCTGTGAAATAGTCCAGGTTCACGCATTTAAACAGTCCAGGTTCACGCAGTGAAACAGTCCAGGTTCACGCGGTGAAACAGTCCTGGTTCACGCAGTGAAACAGTCCAGGTTTACACGGTGAAACAGTCCAGGTTCACGCAATGAAACAGTCCAGGTTCACCCGGTGAAATAGTCCAGGTTCACGCAGTGAAAAAGCCCAGGTTCACGCAGTGAAACAGTCCAGGTTCACGCTGTGAAACAGTCCAGGTTCACACGGTGAAATAGTCCAGGTTCACGCATTGAAACAGTCCAGGTTCACGCAGTGAAACAGTCCAGGTTCACACGGTGAAATAATCCAGGTTCACGCATTGAAACAGTCCAGGTTCACGCAGTGAAACAGTCCAGGTTCACGCAGTGAAACAGTCCAGGTTCACACGGTGAAACAGTCCAGGTTTACGCAGTGAAACAGTCCAGGTTCACCTGGTGAAATAGTCCAGTTTCACGCAGTGAAACAGTCCAGGTTCACGCAGTGAAACAGTCCAGGTTCACGCAGTGAAACAGTCCAGGTTCACGCTGTGAAACAGTCCAGGTTCACGCTGTGAAACAGTCCAGGTTCACACGGTGAAAAAGTCCAGGTTCATGCATTGAAACAGTCCAGGTTCACGCAGTGAAACAGTCCAGGTTCACACGGTCAAATAGTCCAGGTTCACGCATTGAAACAGTCCAGGTTCACACAGTGAAACAGTCCAGGTTCACGCAGTGAAACAGTCCAGGTTCACACGGTGAAACAGTCCAGGTTCACACAGTGAAACAGTCCAGGTTCACGCAGTGAAACAGTCCAGGTTTACGCAGTGAAACAGTCCAGGTTCACGCAGTGAAACAGTCCAGGTTCACGCAGTGAAACTGTCCATGTTTTCGCAGTGAAACAGTCCAGGTTCACGCAGTGAAATTGTCCAGGTTTACGCAGTGAAACAGTCCTGGTTCACGCAGTGAAACAGTCCAGGTTTACACGGTGAAACAGTCCAGGTTCACATGGTGAAATAGTCCTGGTTCACGCAGTGAAGCAGTCCAGGTTCACACGTTGAAACAGTCCAGGTTTACGCCATGAAACAGTCCAGGTTCACCTGGTGAAATAGTCCAGTTTCACGCAGTGAAACAGTCCAGGTTCACGCAGTGAAACAGTCCAGGTTCACGCTGTGAAACAGTCCAGGTTCACGCTGTGAAACAGTCCAGGTTCACGCTGTGAAACAGTCCAGGTTCACACGGTGAAAAAGTCCAGGTTCACGCATTGAAACAGTCCAGGTTCACGCAGTGAAACAGTCCAGGTTCACACGGTCAAATAGTCCAGGTTCACGCATTGAAACAGTCCAGGTTCACACAGTGAAACAGTCCAGGTTCACGCAGTGAAACAGTCCAGGTTCACACGGTGAAACAGTCCAGGTTCACACAGTGAAACAGTCCAGGTTCACGCAGTGAAACAGTCCAGGTTTACGCAGTGAAACAGTCCAGGTTCACGCAGTGAAACAGTCCAGGTTCACGCAGTGAAACTGTCCATGTTTTCGCAGTGAAACAGTCCAGGTTCACGCAGTGAAATTGTCCAGGTTTACGCAGTGAAACAGTCCTGGTTCACGCAGTGAAACAGTCCAGGTTTACACGGTGAAACAGTCCAGGTTCACATGGTGAAATAGTCCTGGTTCACGCAGTGAAGCAGTCCAGGTTCACACGGTGAAACAGTCCAGGTTCACGCAATGAAACAGTCCAGGTTCACCCGGTGAAATAGTCCAGGTTCACGCAGTGAAAAAGCCCAGGTTCACGCAGTGAAACAGTCCAGGTTTACACAGTGAAACAGTCCAGGTTCACGCAGTGAAACAGTCCAGGTTCACACGGTGAAATAGTCCAGGTTCACGCATTGAAACAGTCCAGGTTCACGCAGTGAAACAGTCCAGGTTCACACGGTGAATTAATCCAGGTTCACGCATTGAAACAGTCCAGGTTCACTCGGTGAAATAGTCCAGGTTCACGCATTGAAACAGTCCAGGTTCACACAGTGAAACAGTCCAGGTTCACACGGTGAAATAGTCCAGGTTCACGCAGTGAAACAGTCCAGGTTCACGCAGTGAAACAGTCCAGGTTCACACGGTGAAACAGTCCAGGTTCACACAGTGAAACAGTCCAGGTTCACGCAGTGAAACAGTCCAGGTTCACGCAGTGAAACAGTCCAGGTTCACGCAGTGAAACTGTCCAGGTTTACGCAGTGAAACAGTCCAGGTTCACGCAGTGAAATTGTCCAGGTTTACGCAGTGAAACAGTCCTGGTTCACGTAGTGAAACAGTCCAGGTTTACATGGTGAAACAGTCCAGGTTCACATGGTGAAATAGTCCTGGTTCACGCAGGGAAGCAGTCCAGGTTCACACGGTGAAACAGTCCAGGTTCACGCAATGAAACAGTCCAGGTTCACCCGGTGAAATAGTCCAGGTTCACGCAGTGAAAAAGCCCAGGTTCACGCAGTGAAACAGTCCAGGTTCACGCAGTGAAACAGTCCAGGTTCACACAGTGAAACAGTCCAGGTTCACGCTGTGAAACAGTCCAGGTTCACATAGTGAAATAGTCCAGGTTCACGCATTGAAACAGTCCAGGTTCACGCAGTGAAACAGTCCAGGTTCACACGGTGAAATAATCCAGGTTCACGCATTGAAACAGTCCAGGTTCACGCAGTGAAACAGTCCAGGTTCACGCAGTGAAACAGTCCAGGTTCACACGGTGAAACAGTCCAGGTTCACGCAGTGAAACAGTCCAGGTTCACGCAGTGAAACAGTCCAGGTTCACGCAGTGAAATAGTCCAGGTTCACCCGGTGAAATAGTCCAGGTTCACGCAGTGAAACAGTCCAGGTTCACGCAGTGAAACAGTCCAGGTTCACGCTGTGAAACAGTCCAGGTTCACGCAGTGAAACAGTCCAGGTTCACGCTGTGAAACAGTCCAGGTTCACACGGTGAAAAAGTCCAGGTTCACGCATTGAAACAGTCCAGGTTCACGCAGGGAAACAGTCCAGGTTCACACGGTGAAATACTCCAGGTTCACGCATTGAAACAGTCCAGGTTCACACAGTGAAACAGTCCAGGTTCACGCAGTGAAACAGTCCAGGTTCACACGGTGAAACAGTCCAGGTTCACACAGTGAAACAGTCCAGGTTCACGAAGTGAAACAGTCCAGGTTCACGCAGTGAAACAGTCCAGGTTCACACGGTGAAACAGTCCAGGTTCACGCATTGAAACAGTCCAGGTTCACGCAGTGAAACAGTCCAGGTTCACGCAGTGAAACAGTCCAGGTTCACGCAGTGAAACAGTCCAGGTTCACACAGTGAAACAGTCCAGGTTCACGCAGTGAAACAGTCCAGGTTCACACGGTGAAATAATCCAGGTTCACGCATTGAAACAGTCCAGGTTCACGCAGTGAAACAGTCCAGGTTCACGCAGTGAAACAGTCCAGGTTCACACGATGAAACAGTCCAGGTTCACGCAGTGAAACAGTCCAGGTTCACGCAGTGAAACAGTCCAGGTTCACGCAGTGAAATAGTCCAGGTTCACCTGGTGAAATAGTCCAGTTTCACGCAGTGAAACAGTCCAGGTTCACGCAGTGAAACAGTCCAGGTTCACGCTGTGAAACAGTCCAGGTTCACGCTGTGAAACAGTCCAGGTTCACGCTGTGAAACAGTCCAGGTTCACACGGTGAAAAAGTCCAGGTTCACGCATTGAAACAGTCCAGGTTCACGCAGTGAAACAGTCCAGGTTCACACGGTCAAATAGTCCAGGTTCACGCATTGAAACAGTCCAGGTTCACACAGTGAAACAGTCCAGGTTCACGCAGTGAAACAGTCCAGGTTCACACGGTGAAACAGTCCAGGTTCACACAGTGAAACAGTCCAGGTTCACGCAGTGAAACAGTCCAGGTATACGCAGTGAAACAGTCCAGGTTCACGCAGTGAAACAGTCCAGGTTCACGCAGTGAAACTGTCCATGTTTTCGCAGTGAAACAGTCCAGGTTCACGCAGTGAAATTGTCCAGGTTTACGCAGTGAAACAGTCCTTGTTCACGCAGTGAAACAGTCCAGGTTTACACGGTGAAACAGTCCAGGTTCACATGGTGAAATAGTCCTGGTTCACGCAGTGAAGCAGTCCAGGTTCACACGGTGAAACAGTCCAGGTTCACGCAATGAAACAGTCCAGGTTCACCCGGTGAAATAGTCCAGGTTCACGCAGTGAAAAAGCCCAGGTTCACGCAGTGAAACAGTCCAGGTTTACACAGTGAAACAGTCCAGGTTCACGCTGTGAAACAGTCCAGGTTCACACGGTGAAATAGTCCAGGTTCACGCATTGAAACAGTCCAGGTTCACGCAGTGAAACAGTCCAGGTTCACACGGTGAAATAATCCAGGTTCACGCATTGAAACAGTCCAGGTTCACTCGGTGAAATAGTCCAGGTTCACGCATTGAAACAGTCCAGGTTCACACAGTGAAACAGTCCAGGTTCACACGGTGAAATAGTCCAGGTTCACGCATTGAAACAGTCCAGGTTCACGCAGTGAAACAGTCCAGGTTCACGCAGTGAAACAGTCCAGGTTCACACGGTGAAACAGTCCAGGTTCACACAGTGAAACAGTCCAGGTTCACGCAGTGAAACAGTCCAGGTTCACGCAGTGAAACAGTCCAGGTTCACGCAGTGAAACTGTCCAGGTTTACGCAGTGAAACAGTCCAGGTTCACGCAGTGAAATTGTCCAGGTTTACGCAGTGAAACAGTCCTGGTTCACGTAGTGAAACAGTCCAGGTTTACATGGTGAAACAGTCCAGGTTCACATGGTGAAATAGTCCTGGTTCACGCAGTGAAGCAGTCCAGGTTCACACGGTGAAACAGTCCAGGTTCACGCAATGAAACAGTCCAGGTTCACCCGGTGAAATAGTCCAGGTTCACGCAGTGAAAAAGCCCAGGTTCACGCAGTGAAACAGTCCAGGTTCACACAGTGAAACAGTCCAGGTTCACGCTGTGAAACAGTCCTGGTTCACATAGTGAAATAGTCCAGGTTCACGCATTGAAACAGTCCAGGTTCACGCAGTGAAACAGTCCAGGTTCACACGGTGAAATAATCCAGGTTCACGCATTGAAACAGTCCAGGTTCACGCAGTGAAACAGTCCAGGTTCACGCAGTGAAACAGTCCAGGTTCACACGGTGAAACAGTCCAGGTTCACGCAGTGAAACAGTCCAGGTTCACGCAGTGAAACAGTCCAGGTTCACGCAGTGAAATAGTCCAGGTTCACCCGGTGAAATAGTCCAGGTTCACGCAGTGAAACAGTCCAGGTTCACGCAGTGAAACAGTCCAGGTTCACGCTGTGAAACAGTCCAGGTTCACGCTGTGAAACAGTCCAGGTTCCCGCTGTGAAACAGTCCAGGTTCACACGGTGAAAAAGTCCAGGTTCACGCAGTGAAACAGTCCAGGTTCACACGGTGAAACAGTCCAGGTTCACGCATTGAAACAGTCCAGGTTCACACAGTGAAACAGTCCAGGTTCACGCAGTGAAACAGTCCAGGTTCACACGGTGAAACAGTCCAGGTTCACACAGTGAAACAGTCCAGGTTCACGAAGTGAAACAGTCCAGGTTCACGCAGTGAAACAGTCCAGGTTCACACGGTGAAACAGTCCAGGTTCACGCATTGAAACAGTCCAGGTTCACGCAGTGAAACAGTCCAGGTTCACGCAGTGAAACAGTCCAGGTTCACGCAGTGAAACAGTCCAGGTTCACACAGTGAAACAGTCCAGGTTCACGCAATGAAACAGTCCAGGTTCACGCAGTGAAACAGTCCAGGTTCACCCGGTGAAATAGTCCAGGTTCACGCAGTGAAACAGCCCAGGTTCACGCAGTGAAACAGTCCAGGTTCACGCTGTGAAACAGTCCAGGTTCACGCTGTGAAACAGTCCAGGTTCACACGGTGAAATAGTCCAGGTTCACGCATTGAAACAGTCCAGGTTCACGCAATGAAACAGTCCAGGTTCACGCATTGAAACAGTCCAGGTTCACGCATTGAAACAGTCCAGGTTCACGCAGTGAAACAGTCCAGGTTCACGCAGTGAAACAGTCCAGGTTCACGCAGTGAAACAGTCCAGGTTCACACTGTAAAACAGTCCAGGTTCACGATGTGAAACAGTCCAGGTTCACACGGTGAAACAGTCCAGGTTCACGCATTGAAACAGTCCAGGTTCACGCAGTGAAACAGTCCAGGTTCACACGGTGAAACAGTCCAGGTTCACGCATTGAAACAGTCCAGGTTCACGCAGTGAAACAGTCCAGGTTCACGCAGTGAAACAGTCCAGGTTCACACGGTGAAACAGTCCAGGTTCACACAGTGAAACAGTCCAGGTTCACGCAGTGAAACAGTCCAGGTTTACGCAGTGAAACAGTCCAGGTTCACGCAGTGAAACAGTCCAGGTTCACGCAGTGAAACTGTCCATGTTTTCGCAGTGAAACAGTCCAGGTTCACGCAGTGAAATTGTCCAGGTTTACGCAGTGAAACAGTCCTGGTTCACGCAGTGAAACAGTCCAGGTTTACACGGTGAAACAGTCCAGGTTCACATGGTGAAATAGTCCTGGTTCACGCAGTGAAGCAGTCCAGGTTCACACGTTGAAACAGTCCAGGTTTACGCCATGAAACAGTCCAGGTTCACCTGGTGAAATAGTCCAGTTTCACGCAGTGAAACAGTCCAGGTTCACGCAGTGAAACAGTCCAGGTTCACGCTGTGAAACAGTCCAGGTTCACGCTGTGAAACAGTCCAGGTTCACGCTGTGAAACAGTCCAGGTTCACACGGTGAAAAAGTCCAGGTTCACGCATTGAAACAGTCCAGGTTCACGCAGTGAAACAGTCCAGGTTCACACGGTCAAATAGTCCAGGTTCACGCATTGAAACAGTCCAGGTTCACACAGTGAAACAGTCCAGGTTCACGCAGTGAAACAGTCCAGGTTCACACGGTGAAACAGTCCAGGTTCACACAGTGAAACAGTCCAGGTTCACGCAGTGAAACAGTCCAGGTTTACGCAGTGAAACAGTCCAGGTTCACGCAGTGAAACAGTCCAGGTTCACGCAGTGAAACTGTCCATGTTTTCGCAGTGAAACAGTCCAGGTTCACGCAGTGAAATTGTCCAGGTTTACGCAGTGAAACAGTCCTGGTTCACGCAGTGAAACAGTCCAGGTTTACACGGTGAAACAGTCCAGGTTCACATGGTGAAATAGTCCTGGTTCACGCAGTGAAGCAGTCCAGGTTCACACGGTGAAACAGTCCAGGTTCACGCAATGAAACAGTCCAGGTTCACCCGGTGAAATAGTCCAGGTTCACGCAGTGAAAAAGCCCAGGTTCACGCAGTGAAACAGTCCAGGTTTACACAGTGAAACAGTCCAGGTTCACGCAGTGAAACAGTCCAGGTTCACACGGTGAAATAGTCCAGGTTCACGCATTGAAACAGTCCAGGTTCACGCAGTGAAACAGTCCAGGTTCACACGGTGAATTAATCCAGGTTCACGCATTGAAACAGTCCAGGTTCACTCGGTGAAATAGTCCAGGTTCACGCATTGAAACAGTCCAGGTTCACACAGTGAAACAGTCCAGGTTCACACGGTGAAATAGTCCAGGTTCACGCAGTGAAACAGTCCAGGTTCACGCAGTGAAACAGTCCAGGTTCACACGGTGAAACAGTCCAGGTTCACACAGTGAAACAGTCCAGGTTCACGCAGTGAAACAGTCCAGGTTCACGCAGTGAAACAGTCCAGGTTCACGCAGTGAAACTGTCCAGGTTTACGCAGTGAAACAGTCCAGGTTCACGCAGTGAAATTGTCCAGGTTTACGCAGTGAAACAGTCCTGGTTCACGTAGTGAAACAGTCCAGGTTTACATGGTGAAACAGTCCAGGTTCACATGGTGAAATAGTCCTGGTTCACGCAGGGAAGCAGTCCAGGTTCACACGGTGAAACAGTCCAGGTTCACGCAATGAAACAGTCCAGGTTCACCCGGTGAAATAGTCCAGGTTCACGCAGTGAAAAAGCCCAGGTTCACGCAGTGAAACAGTCCAGGTTCACGCAGTGAAACAGTCCAGGTTCACACAGTGAAACAGTCCAGGTTCACGCTGTGAAACAGTCCAGGTTCACATAGTGAAATAGTCCAGGTTCACGCATTGAAACAGTCCAGGTTCACGCAGTGAAACAGTCCAGGTTCACACGGTGAAATAATCCAGGTTCACGCATTGAAACAGTCCAGGTTCACGCAGTGAAACAGTCCAGGTTCACGCAGTGAAACAGTCCAGGTTCACACGGTGAAACAGTCCAGGTTCACGCAGTGAAACAGTCCAGGTTCACGCAGTGAAACAGTCCAGGTTCACGCAGTGAAATAGTCCAGGTTCACCCGGTGAAATAGTCCAGGTTCACGCAGTGAAACAGTCCAGGTTCACGCAGTGAAACAGTCCAGGTTCACGCTGTGAAACAGTCCAGGTTCACGCAGTGAAACAGTCCAGGTTCACGCTGTGAAACAGTCCAGGTTCACACGGTGAAAAAGTCCAGGTTCACGCATTGAAACAGTCCAGGTTCACGCAGGGAAACAGTCCAGGTTCACACGGTGAAATACTCCAGGTTCACGCATTGAAACAGTCCAGGTTCACACAGTGAAACAGTCCAGGTTCACGCAGTGAAACAGTCCAGGTTCACACGGTGAAACAGTCCAGGTTCACACAGTGAAACAGTCCAGGTTCACGAAGTGAAACAGTCCAGGTTCACGCAGTGAAACAGTCCAGGTTCACACGGTGAAACAGTCCAGGTTCACGCATTGAAACAGTCCAGGTTCACGCAGTGAAACAGTCCAGGTTCACGCAGTGAAACAGTCCAGGTTCACGCAGTGAAACAGTCCAGGTTCACACAGTGAAACAGTCCAGGTTCACGCAGTGAAACAGTCCAGGTTCACACGGTGAAATAATCCAGGTTCACGCATTGAAACAGTCCAGGTTCACGCAGTGAAACAGTCCAGGTTCACGCAGTGAAACAGTCCAGGTTCACACGATGAAACAGTCCAGGTTCACGCAGTGAAACAGTCCAGGTTCACGCAGTGAAACAGTCCAGGTTCACGCAGTGAAATAGTCCAGGTTCACCTGGTGAAATAGTCCAGTTTCACGCAGTGAAACAGTCCAGGTTCACGCAGTGAAACAGTCCAGGTTCACGCTGTGAAACAGTCCAGGTTCACGCTGTGAAACAGTCCAGGTTCACGCTGTGAAACAGTCCAGGTTCACACGGTGAAAAAGTCCAGGTTCACGCATTGAAACAGTCCAGGTTCACGCAGTGAAACAGTCCAGGTTCACACGGTCAAATAGTCCAGGTTCACGCATTGAAACAGTCCAGGTTCACACAGTGAAACAGTCCAGGTTCACGCAGTGAAACAGTCCAGGTTCACACGGTGAAACAGTCCAGGTTCACACAGTGAAACAGTCCAGGTTCACGAAGTGAAACAGTCCAGGTTCACGCAGTGAAACAGTCCAGGTTCACACGGTGAAACAGTCCAGGTTCACACAGTGAAACAGTCCAGGTTCACGCAGTGAAACAGTCCAGGTATACGCAGTGAAACAGTCCAGGTTCACGCAGTGAAACAGTCCAGGTTCACGCAGTGAAACTGTCCATGTTTTCGCAGTGAAACAGTCCAGGTTCACGCAGTGAAATTGTCCAGGTTTACGCAGTGAAACAGTCCTTGTTCACGCAGTGAAACAGTCCAGGTTTACACGGTGAAACAGTCCAGGTTCACATGGTGAAATAGTCCTGGTTCACGCAGTGAAGCAGTCCAGGTTCACACGGTGAAACAGTCCAGGTTCACGCAATGAAACAGTCCAGGTTCACCCGGTGAAATAGTCCAGGTTCACGCAGTGAAAAAGCCCAGGTTCACGCAGTGAAACAGTCCAGGTTTACACAGTGAAACAGTCCAGGTTCACGCTGTGAAACAGTCCAGGTTCACACGGTGAAATAGTCCAGGTTCACGCATTGAAACAGTCCAGGTTCACGCAGTGAAACAGTCCAGGTTCACACGGTGAAATAATCCAGGTTCACGCATTGAAACAGTCCAGGTTCACTCGGTGAAATAGTCCAGGTTCACGCATTGAAACAGTCCAGGTTCACACAGTGAAACAGTCCAGGTTCACACGGTGAAATAGTCCAGGTTCACGCATTGAAACAGTCCAGGTTCACGCAGTGAAACAGTCCAGGTTCACGCAGTGAAACAGTCCAGGTTCACACGGTGAAACAGTCCAGGTTCACACAGTGAAACAGTCCAGGTTCACGCAGTGAAACAGTCCAGGTTCACGCAGTGAAACAGTCCAGGTTCACGCAGTGAAACTGTCCAGGTTTACGCAGTGAAACAGTCCAGGTTCACGCAGTGAAATTGTCCAGGTTTACGCAGTGAAACAGTCCTGGTTCACGTAGTGAAACAGTCCAGGTTTACATGGTGAAACAGTCCAGGTTCACATGGTGAAATAGTCCTGGTTCACGCAGTGAAGCAGTCCAGGTTCACACGGTGAAACAGTCCAGGTTCACGCAATGAAACAGTCCAGGTTCACCCGGTGAAATAGTCCAGGTTCACGCAGTGAAAAAGCCCAGGTTCACGCAGTGAAACAGTCCAGGTTCACACAGTGAAACAGTCCAGGTTCACGCTGTGAAACAGTCCTGGTTCACATAGTGAAATAGTCCAGGTTCACGCATTGAAACAGTCCAGGTTCACGCAGTGAAACAGTCCAGGTTCACACGGTGAAATAATCCAGGTTCACGCATTGAAACAGTCCAGGTTCACGCAGTGAAACAGTCCAGGTTCACGCAGTGAAACAGTCCAGGTTCACACGGTGAAACAGTCCAGGTTCACGCAGTGAAACAGTCCAGGTTCACGCAGTGAAACAGTCCAGGTTCACGCAGTGAAATAGTCCAGGTTCACCCGGTGAAATAGTCCAGGTTCACGCAGTGAAACAGTCCAGGTTCACGCAGTGAAACAGTCCAGGTTCACGCTGTGAAACAGTCCAGGTTCACGCTGTGAAACAGTCCAGGTTCCCGCTGTGAAACAGTCCAGGTTCACACGGTGAAAAAGTCCAGGTTCACGCAGTGAAACAGTCCAGGTTCACACGGTGAAACAGTCCAGGTTCACGCATTGAAACAGTCCAGGTTCACACAGTGAAACAGTCCAGGTTCACGCAGTGAAACAGTCCAGGTTCACACGGTGAAACAGTCCAGGTTCACACAGTGAAACAGTCCAGGTTCACGAAGTGAAACAGTCCAGGTTCACGCAGTGAAACAGTCCAGGTTCACACGGTGAAACAGTCCAGGTTCACGCATTGAAACAGTCCAGGTTCACGCAGTGAAACAGTCCAGGTTCACGCAGTGAAACAGTCCAGGTTCACGCAGTGAAACAGTCCAGGTTCACACAGTGAAACAGTCCAGGTTCACGCAATGAAACAGTCCAGGTTCACGCAGTGAAACAGTCCAGGTTCACCCGGTGAAATAGTCCAGGTTCACGCAGTGAAACAGCCCAGGTTCACGCAGTGAAACAGTCCAGGTTCACGCTGTGAAACAGTCCAGGTTCACGCTGTGAAACAGTCCAGGTTCACACGGTGAAATAGTCCAGGTTCACGCATTGAAACAGTCCAGGTTCACGCAATGAAACAGTCCAGGTTCACGCATTGAAACAGTCCAGGTTCACGCATTGAAACAGTCCAGGTTCACGCAGTGAAACAGTCCAGGTTCACGCAGTGAAACAGTCCAGGTTCACGCAGTGAAACAGTCCAGGTTCACACTGTAAAACAGTCCAGGTTCACGATGTGAAACAGTCCAGGTTCACACGGTGAAACAGTCCAGGTTCACGCATTGAAACAGTCCAGGTTCACGCAGTGAAACAGTCCAGGTTCACACGGTGAAACAGTCCAGGTTCACGCATTGAAACAGTCCAGGTTCACGCAGTGAAACAGTCCAGGTTCACGCAGTGAAACAGTCCAGGTTCACGCAGTGAAACAGTCCAGGTTCACGCTGTGAAACAGTCCAGGTTCACGCTGTGAAACAGTCCAGGTTCACACGGTGAAATAGTCCAGGTTCACGCATTGAAACAGTCCAGGTTCACGCAGTGAAACAGTCCAGGTTCACGCAGTGAAACAGTCCAGGTTCACGCAATGAAACAGTCAAGGTTCACACGGTGAAATAGTCCAGGTTCACGCATTGAAACAGTCCAGGTTCACGCAGTGAAACAGTCCAGGTTCACGCAGTGAAACAGTCCAGGTTCACGCAGTGAAACAGTCCAGGTTCACGCAGTGAAACAGTCCAGGTTCACGCTGTGAAACAGTCCAGGTTCACGCTGTGAGACAGTCCAGGTTCACACGGTGAAATAGTCCAGGTTCACGCGTTGAAACAGTCCAGGTTCACGCAGTGAAACAGTCCAGGTTCACACGGTGAAATAGTCCAGGTTCACGCATTGAAACAGTCCAGGTTCACGCAGTGAAATAGTCCAGGTTCACGCATTGAAACAGTCCAGGTTCACGCAGTGAAATAGTCCAGGTTCACGCATTGAAACAGTCCAGGTTCACGCAGTGAAACAGTCCAGGTTCACGCAGTGAAACAGTCCTGGTTCACATAGTGAAATAGTCCAGGTTCACGCATTGAAACAGTCCAGGTTCACGCAGTGAAACAGTCCAGGTTCACACGGTGAAATAATCCAGGTTCACGCATTGAAACAGTCCAGGTTCACGCAGTGAAACAGTCCAGGTTCACGCAGTGAAACAGTCCAGGTTCACACGGTGAAACAGTCCAGGTTCACGCAGTGAAACAGTCCAGGTTCACGCAGTGAAACAGTCCAGGTTCACGCAGTGAAATAGTCCAGGTTCACCCGGTGAAATAGTCCAGGTTCACGCAGTGAAACAGTCCAGGTTCACGCAGTGAAACAGTCCAGGTTCACGCTGTGAAACAGTCCAGGTTCACGCTGTGAAACAGTCCAGGTTCACGCTGTGAAACAGTCCAGGTTCACACGGTGAAAAAGTCCAGGTTCACGCAGTGAAACAGTCCAGGTTCACACGGTGAAACAGTCCAGGTTCACGCATTGAAACAGTCCAGGTTCACACAGTGAAACAGTCCAGGTTCACGCAGTGAAACAGTCCAGGTTCACACGGTGAAACAGTCCAGGTTCACACAGTGAAACAGTCCAGGTTCACGAAGTGAAACAGTCCAGGTTCACGCAGTGAAACAGTCCAGGTTCACGCGGTGAAACAGTCCAGGTTCACGCATTGAAACAGTCCAGGTTCACGCAGTGAAACAGTCCAGGTTCACGCAGTGAAACAGTCCAGGTTCACGCAGTGAAACAGTCCAGGTTCACACAGTGAAACAGTCCAGGTTCACGCAATGAAACAGTCCAGGTTCACGCAGTGAAACAGTCCAGGTTCACCCGGTGAAATAGTCCAGGTTCACGCAGTGAAACAGCCCAGGTTCACGCAGTGAAACAGTCCAGGTTCACGCTGTGAAACAGTCCAGGTTCACGCTGTGAAACAGTCCAGGTTCACACGGTGAAATAGTCCAGGTTCACTTATTGAAACAGTCCAGGTTCACGCAATGAAACAGTCCAGGTTCACGCATTGAAACAGTCCAGGTTCACGCATTGAAACAGTCCAGGTTCACGCAGTGAAACAGTCCAGGTTCACGCAGTGAAACAGTCCAGGTTCACGCAGTGAAACAGTCCAGGTTCACACTGTAAAACAGTCCAGGTTCACGATGTGAAACAGTCCAGGTTCACACGGTGAAACAGTCCAGGTTCACGCATTGAAACAGTCCAGGTTCACGCGGTGAAACAGTCCAGGTTCACACGGTGAAACAGTCCAGGTTCACGCATTGAAACAGTCCAGGTTCACGCAGTGAAACAGTCCAGGTTCACGCAGTGAAACAGTCCAGGTTCACGCAGTGAAACAGTCCAGGTTCACGCTGTGAAACAGTCCAGGTTCACGCTGTGAAACAGTCCAGGTTCACACGGTGAAATAGTCCAGGTTCACGCATTGAAACAGTCCAGGTTCACGCAGTGAAACAGTCCAGGTTCACGCATTGAAACAGTCCAGGTTCACGCAATGAAACAGTCAAGGTTCACACGGTGAAATAGTCCAGGTTCACGCATTGAAACAGTCCAGGTTCACGCAGTGAAACAGTCCAGGTTCACGCAGTGAAACAGTCCAGGTTCACGCAGTGAAACAGTCCAGGTTCACGCAGTGAAACAGTCCAGGTTCACGCTGTGAAACAGTCCAGGTTCACGCTGTGAAACAGTCCAGGTTCACACGGTGAAATAGTCCAGGTTCACGCGTTGAAACAGTCCAGGTTCACGCAGTGAAACAGTCCAGGTTCACACGGTGAAATAGTCCAGGTTCACGCATTGAAACAGTCCAGGTTAACGCAGTGAAATAGTCCAGGTTCACGCATTGAAACAGTCCAGGTTCACGCAGTGAAATAGTCCAGGTTCACGCATTGAAACAGTCCAGGTTCACGCAGTGAAACAGTCCAGGTTCACGCAGTGAAACAGTCCAGTTTCACGCAGTGAAACTGTCCAGGTTTACGCAGTTAAACAGTCCAGGTTCACACAGTGAAATTGTCCAGGTTTACGCAGTGAAACAGTCCAGGTTCACATGGTGAAATAGTCCTGGTTCACATGGTGAAATAGTCCTGGTTCACGCAGTGAAGCAGTCCAGGTTCACACGGTGAAATTGTCCAGGTTTTACTCAGTGAAACAGTCCGGGTTTCACACAGTGAAACTGTCCCGGTTCGGGTTCACATGGTGAAACTTAAACCTTGTTCTTTTTCTTTTCCAGACAGTCATTTGAGCTTCAAGATCCTAATGCAGACAAAAATCCCCCAAATCTCATCAGTGTGGTAAGAGATCGTTGACCTTTTGACCTTTGACCTGTTGTCATTCCAGACATACAAAGAATGAAATAAATCATTCACATTATTTTACAGGTGAGTCTGGAAGATGCCTTAGAGGTGAGGGAGAATCCAGCCATCGACGAGATCCAGAAAGATGAGGGTGAACACACACAGAAAGACACACACACACACACACACACACACACACACACACACACACACACACACACACACACATACAAATCTGATTTTCACAACTGTTTTTCTCTCTTTTCCATTTCTGTTTTTCAAGTCAACCCTGTATCCGTCACTAACTGGAGCGGCCACTGGGGGGCGCCACAGAACCCACAACAGAACTTCCCAGGTCGGTTTAAAGTTCATGTTTACAGTAAATGGAACAAACCAGTTATTTATATCTTTACAGATCGAATCTCCATTGCTGGTCGTTTAAGAAACACGTTTCATGTAGAATTTCATGCTAATTCTCTTCCAATTTTGTTGTTGTTGTTGAAATCAGTAGAAACAGGGAAACGATGTGATCAATTCTTATCAACCGAAGCAGAGTTCAATATCTGTATCGATTAGCTGTTAATCCAATGACTGTTTTAATATCCGTGGACTTTGACCTCAGCTGTTCAGGCCAATGGCGGCGTGGAGGCGATGAAGACGCCGGATGAAGCTGAACCTCCTTCAGGTACTTCAGTTTCAGTTTCCACCTGTCGACCAGGTGTTTCGGATTCATTAAATCAGAAGCCATTTACTCCATTTCCCATGATTCCCTTCTGCTCATGTTGAGACTCTGAAGAGGAGGTCGCCATGGAGCTGACACCTTGGAGGAGCCACCTGAGGGCGCCGCAGAACCACGGTCCGTGTTTACCTGCACAGAAGGTTAGACAACAAATATTTATTGATCATTACAAATGAATCAATTTTTATTCCTCAGACTCCGCCCACATCTACCAAATAATTGAGCGCGAGAAGAACGGCAGCGGCGGCGGCGACGGCGATGAGCAGTCGGCGCCGACCAATCAGCAGCCAGAGGAGGATGGCGCTCATGTTGCCCAGGCGACAGACAGAAATGACATGTACGCCCGGGTTAGCAAGAAAGTTAGGCCAATCGCGTCACCCGTTCGCACGCCGGAGGCGGGGCAGGAGGGGGAGGAGGAGGAGTCACCTCCGCTGCCTCATCGGGAGGCGGTGCTAGAGGGATGATGGTCCATCCCAGCACCAAACAGATCACATATCACATGATCGGCGTATTGATCACTTTCCAATCACCTGTGAAATTTTCCTTCCTTCCATTCAGGCACTTTCTGTAACATACGTGACGATTCTTAACATGTAAATAACGTGTTCCAATGCCGCTCCGCTAAACCAGCGGCTAGCTGAAGCAGACGGGGCGGCGTCGACATGACAACTGTCAATAAAGGTTTATTGAAGGCTCGTCTGAGGTTTCACTGGATACACAGGCTCTGTTTGCCAGCAGCTAGCCCTAGCTAGCAGCTAGCCCTAGCTAGCATCTAGCCCTAGCTAGCAGCTAGCCTAGCTAGCAGCTAGCCCTTTTGACACAGAAAGCAACAGAGCCACACCAACCAGAATCAGAGAAAGGTTGTGTTGACGTTCATGTTTGACTCAAAAGTACAAAATAGATGGAGGAGGTGAAGATGGACTCCATGGAGGAGGAGGAGGAGGAGGAGAGGGAGGAGGAAGAGGAGGCGCTGGGTTCCTCCTGAGGTCGTCCATCTCGTCCTTCAAAGCATTGAGGTTCAGGTTGTTCTGACTGCTTCAGGTACCCTCCGACTTTAGCAGCTATCTTTAGCGACTAACTTTTGCAGCTAACGTTAAGCAGTCAGCTTTAGTCAATAACTTTAGTTGACAACCAGTTATTCACTAAACTTAACTTTATTGGTGCACTTTAGTGGCTAACTTTAGCCGTTAATTTTAGTGGCTAACTTTAGCATTTAACTTTAGTTGCTTACCATAGCAGTTAATTTTAGTGTCCAATTTTAGCAGTTAACTTTAATGGCTAACTTTAGTGGCTAATTTTAGCAGTTAACTTTAATGGCTAACGTTAGCAGTTAACTTTAGTTGCTTACCTTAGCAGTTAATTTTGGTGTCCAATTTTAGCAGTTAACTTTAGCAGTTATATTTAGTGGCTAAATTTAGTGGCTAACATTTGAGACTAATGTTAGTGGTTAACTTTAGTGGTTAATATTAGCAGATAACTTTAGTAACCAACTTTAGCAGTTAACTTTAATGGCTAACTTTAGTGGCTAACTTTAGAAGTTAACTTTAATGGCTAACTTTAGTGGCTAACTTTAGCAGTTAACTTTAATGGCTAACTTTAGCAGTTAACAATGGCTAACTTTAGCCGCTAACTTTAGCATTTAACTTTAATGGCTAACTTTAGTGGCTAACCTTAGAAGTTATATTTAATGGCTAACTTTAGTAGCTAACTTTAGCAGTTAACAATGGCTAACTTTAGTGGCTAACTTTAGAAGTTAACTTTAATGGCTAACTTTAGCGGCCAACTTTAGTGGCTAACTTTAGCATTTAACTTTAGTTGCTTACCTTAGCAGTTAATTTTAGTGTCCAATTTTAGCAGTTAACTTTAGCAGTTAAAATTTAGTGGCTAACTTTAGTGGCTAACATTTGAGACTAATGTTAGTGGTTAACTTTAGTGGTTAATATTAGAAGTTAACTTTAATGGCTAACTTTAGGAGGTTAGTGGCCACAGCGGCTAACGTTAAGCATTACCGTTAGCAGTTGACATTAGCCGCTAACTGCAGTCCGTCTTCAACATGTTTGAGGAGCTGAAGCGGCAGAAGCTTCAGAACATTTAGAGAACACCAGTAGAAATAAGAGAGACGGGGAGAACGTTTGGATGAAGGAGTCGATTTCAGAAGAGGAGTCAGATGATGATGATGATGAGGATGAGGATGATGATGCGTCATGACCGAGTCACATCTCAGTGGAAAATTGATCAGCTGACTCAACTCTAACTGGATGTTAGTTACATCAGATCATCCGTCCACCTGAGAACAGTTCATTCAAACGGGACAACTAACGAGTATTTCATCATTTTGGAAGTGTGTAATTTGGAAATTGTGTGTGTGTGTGTGTGTGTGTGTGTGTGTGTGTGTGTGTGTGTGTGTGTGTGTGTGTGTGTGTGTGTGTGTGTCAGAGAGAGTGTGAATGTTCAGAGTTCTGGTAAGTGATAAAAATGCAGGAGAACGTGTTTGCGTCACACTGAACACACACACACACACACACACACACACACACACACACACACACACACACATCTTATTAAAAATCAATGAATATTTGTAGCAGCGGTTTTGTGTCATTTTATTGAGACCGAAGTAAGAAAGAAGCTTCATTCTTGTCTTCAGCTGTTTATTGTAATTGTTGTTGTTACTGTTGTTGTTTTTACTGTTGTTGTTACTTTTTTTGTAATCGGTACTGTTGTTGTTACTGTTGTTAATGTTGTTTTTACTGTTATTGTTGTTCTTACTGATTTTCTTTTTACTGTTGCAGATGTTACTGTTGTTGTTGTTAACTGTTGTTGTTGTTGTTACTGTTGTTTTTGTTACTACGGTGGTTGTTGTTACTTTTTTTGTTATTGGTACTGTTGTTGTTCCTGCTGTTGTAACAGTAACTGTTGTTGTTGTTATTGTTACTGTTGTTGTTGTTACTGTTTTTCTTGTTACTGTTGTTACTGTTTTTGTTATTGGTACTGTTGTTGTAACGGTAACTGTTGTTATTGTTGTTGTTGTTACTGTTGTTGTTGTTGTTACTGTTGTTGTTTGTGCTGCTACAGACCAGGCGCGTGACGCCGGCGGATCAAGCTGAGGAGCAGCAGGAGCTGCACGTAGCTCACGAGCTTCTAGTGAGGACGTGCTGCTACGTGCGCGCGCACACGTTTCGGGAGGGGGGGGGTAAGGACAGGGGGGAGGAGTTACGCAATCAGAGGATCTCTGCTCAGTCCTGCAGCAACTACATGTAGTAGTATTGTACTACTGACGTACTAATAACTAGTACTAACAGTATTAATAACAAGTACTCACTAGTTCTAACTGTACTATAATAACTACTACTAACTGTATTGTAACTAGTAATAATACTACTGAAGTATTAATAACTCGTACTAACAGTACTACTGCACTAGTAGTAACTAGTACTAAAGTACTACTGTAGTACTACTAACTAGTACTAACTAGTCCGTGCCAGGCTGCAGCCCACACTGTGCGGTAAACAACGGCCCTCTGTGGGGTGTGTTCCTGCGAGGCTGCGCCCAACCAATCAGCGCTCAGCTGCTTCCCACGTGGTCGTCTTGTTTACTACAGAGCCTCCGTGGGGCTCGCGGGAAACCCCGGAGCGGATCAGCTGAGCGGAGCCGAGGAGGTTCGAGCCCTGATCGATTATCGATCACCAATAACGTGATCGATCACCCGGACGCGCTCCCGCGGCGCGCGGCCCCGGGATTTCTTCCGCCTGAACGGGTCAGAACGGGAGGACGGCCCGCGCGGGCCAGTGCGATCCGGTCCGTGTCTCGCGCGGAGCCCCGCCCCCCCCCGCTCGTGCTGGTCGCGCGCGGCTCCCAGTGATCACCAGCGGCTGTCCGGACCGGGAGTGTTCTCCGTGACTGCAGGTATGTGGGCCCGCGGGCCGCGTCCGGTTCCGTCCCGCGCGCCTTTACCGGGTTCCGCAGCTCCACCGGGTCGGTTCAAAGGACGCGGCGCTGCGGCGCAACTTGACGCAGGAAGCACGCGGACTGGTGTTAGTGGACTTGTTTGTTTGGCGATCAATAGTATTGATTGATTGATGCTCGTGTCATGTCTTTGGAGCTCTATTGGTCGGTTCTGCTGGTGTCGTTTGGTTCTGATGAAGACTTTCTGATCGGGGATGAAGGTGATTGAGTTTTGTTTGTAATAGCGGAGTTGCAGCAGAAAGTCTCATCGATTGATCGATTAATTGATGGACCGATTAATCGATAAATGATCAATTCGCAGCTGTTTTTGTGATTATTAAGGACTTTAAATTTGGGGGGTGTGAACTCAGTAGTGAAGGGCTGTGATTGGCTGAGAGCTGCAGAGAGACGGAGGGTGTGTGTGTGTGTGTGTGGGGGTGTGTGTGTGGGTGTGTGTTGGGCGGGGGGGGGGCTGACGACGTGTGATGTTCTCAACTCATGACTGGAGGATTTTAAACCAGTGAAAGAAGAAGTTCTGGACTCAACTGGTTCTGTTGGGTTCTGACTTTTTTTCCCTTCACAACAGTCAGAGGACGAAAGACGTGGATTCTGATTGGTCGAAGTCATTCAAAACAGACCAATGAATCACTGAGAAACTAAAAGCAGAAGCTTTTAGTTAGCTAGCTAAACTTGATAGTCGAGGGTCACGCAGTGAAACAGTCCAGGTTCACGCAGTGAAACAGTCAAACCTTCAGTCTTCCTGTTTCAGATTCAGACATGCTGCCAAAAACGCGTCTGGGCAAACGTTCTCCCCTTGGGGCGTTGGTGGGTGCCCCACCAGGCAAAGAGCCCGACGACACTGGAATCACCATGGCAACCACTGCCAGACAGCCGACCCCCAGCAGAGTCAAGGGTCACCCTGTGCTGAAGGTAAAACGAGACGACCAGCGACCTCGACCTCCTTGTCGATTGGCAGGTGTTTCCACCAATCACAGCAGCCGTTTTCTCTCTCAGGTGTATTTTCAGACCGGGGGTGGCGGCGACGCCTCGGCCGCGATGGATCAACCCGAACTGATGCTGAAGGACGCCTCCGTCAGGTCTTCATCTCATCCCTCCTCCTCCTCCTGTAGCAGATCGGTGTCGTCCTGCATCGACGTCCCCAGAAGGTCAGAGGTCACCGCGAGATGGGTCTCCTAAAATGGTTTCTGTAAGCATCTCATTAGCATATCATTAACATCTCATTTAACATCTCCGTCCCGTCCCGCCCTCAGTCAGAGGAGTCCAGAGGAGGTGGACATGGACGAGCTGATGGCCGCCATGGTTCTCAGCAGTCTGTCCTGCAGCCCCCTCCTGCACAGCCCCACCCGTCCCGACGCAGCAGGTACGAAAACAAGCTAACCCTGAAAAACAAAACGACGACCACGACAGTTTGAAGTGACAGAAACTTCTTTATGGGGGGGTCGCAGCTCCTCCGATGGACTGGGGAGGCAGCGAGCTCTCCGACGGCGGCAGCAGCGGCTACTGGAGCATCGGCCACGGCAACGGGAGCCCCGCCCCTTCTCCACCAATCGCGGACCCCTCTGTCAGCGCGGCCACGCCCACCGACGAGGGGCTGGATATGGAGCTGGATCAGGTGCTGTTCGAGGAGCCGGCGGCTCGGAAACGCAGGGTGAGTTGGTTTGTGGGCGGGGTGAAACGCTACCGCAAGCGGGTGGGCGGAGCTAACAATGTGTCCTGCTGCAGAACTCCATGAAGGCGGCGTTCAGGTGTCTCTGGCCCGGATGTGAGAAGGTGCTCACATCAGTGGTGGGGATCAAACGCCACATCAGAACGACACACCTGAGGTAAGACGCACCTGAACGCCTTGCAGCTGCTGCAAGGAGGAAGTTTACCTTATATGGAGTGATCACAAAACAGACATATGAGATTGTTGATATTTGTAGAAAATCAATTCAAAAAAATTTAAAAAACATATTTAATAATATATAATAATAATTATATTATTATCATAAATAAATTTATTGTTATTTTTATTATTATTATCAATGATAATAATAATTTTTATTTATTTATAATACTAATAATATAATCATATCGTATTTAATATATATTTTAGTAATTATTTTTATTATAATATTAATAATAATAATGTATATTGAAAAAAACAATGTAATGAATTGATTAATGTAAAAATTTTTAATTTTTTTAATTCGACATTTGAGTATTTTAAGCGTGTCAAAAATATTTAAATGTTACAAAGAAATTTAAAATTACAATTACATACAATTAGCTGATGCAGAATGTAGTCAGATTGTTAAATTAAAAAGAATTATAAATAAATAAATTTAATTCAATAATTTAATTTATAATTTACTATATTATAAATATTTTATTATTATAAATAATGTTAATATCTTTTTATATATTAAATATAAACAGTTTTATAAAATTATTTGCAATATTAAATATTAAATTCGATAAATTAAATATATTAATAAATTAAGTTACTAATTAAATTTGTAACTTTGAGTTCAATCAATTTATTAATTGTCTGACCTTTGACCTTTTAGCCATGGTGGTGGCGAACACGAGCGTTGTTCCCGGAGCGAGGAGGATTTTTACTACACTGAGATCAACCAATGGGAGGAGCAGCAGAGGGCCGGAGGCCCCGCCTCCTCTGCCTCCTCTTCACCTTCCTCACCCCCCAGTCCTCCTCCTCCCTCTCCCCCGTCTCCCCCTCCTCCCGTCTGCAGCGCTCTGAGTCGCTCCGCCCCTTCGTCATCAGGCAGCTCCTGGCAGGTCCAATCAGAGCACTCGTACCAGGTGGGGGCGGGGCTTAAACACTTTTAAACAACACCTGTGAATATAAGGTGTTTGTTTATAATTCAATTTTAATAAGTCTTCAATTTATTTTAGGCTCCGCCTCCCAGTCATGTGACCACAGCAGCTTCAAACACGCCTACCTGTCGCTGGATGGCCCCGCCCACCACCTGCCTCAAACAGGTAAAACGAAACTTTACCTGAACTACGTTTACCTGTTAAGCCTCCACCTGTGGGCGGGGCTTGTGCTGTTTCTCAGGTGAACTTAGCACGTAGCATGTAGCTAGCTCATGTGCAGACTGTTTGGGAGTGCAGGTTTTCTTCGCCCCCCCCTCATGGCGGTTGTGGATCCTGAACAGCAGCCTATTGTTTGTTTCCACTGAATCCTGCTCAAACCGGTTTAAAGCGAGGGGGCGTGGCCACTCCTCCCTGGTGCTTCTCATTCAGCAGGAAAAATCCCCTCCCGGAGTCTTTGTCTGTTCAGCCACGGGGCGGTGCTGCCACCTGCAGGCCGGGGGAGGCAACTGCAGCTTGTTTGGACACCAAACAGAAAGTTAACCATTTTCACTCACCCCCCCCCCCTCCTCAGGGTCTGGCCTTCCGGGCGCGTTCGGTCAGTGTGGGAGAACAGTGGCTGCAGCAACAGAGCGCCCCCTGCAGGTCAGTCATTTATCAGTAAATTAGAGTAAAAGTTTAAGATTGTTTTAGATAAAACGATATACTTTATTTTCCCAAACTGGAAATTAAAATTTAGAAAAAATTTAAATTTAAATTACATTTTTAATACTTTATTCAAGTAAAGTAGAACCTGGAGATACGAGATTAATCTGTTATGTCGTAAATCAAACAACATTTAATAATTTAAAATAACTAAAATCATTTTAATCCGTTCCATCACTGAACTCGAAGATCAAACATTTAACGATTTAAAATTACTAAAATAACTAAATAAATAACTAAAATTTAAAATAACTAAAATCATTTTAAGCTGTTAGTCTTGTAAAAAAGCCCCAAAACCCCTAAATTATAAAAAAACAACAACATATTTTTATATCAACCAATAAACATGCAAACTTTACCTGTGTATAATTAATTATATATAAGTTACGTAAACAATGATAAACATCTCACTGATGTTGTATCCATCCGCCAACTAGCGGCAATGTCTTAAAACACGACTCGTATCTCAAGGTTCTATTTTATGTAGAAGAAAAAAAAATTTTCACGTAGACTTGATGACGACTGATGATGTCATAAGTTAAACTGAACACAATTACAGTTAAACTTATCGATTCGTTCACATTTCTCTAGTTTGATTTAGTTTGAGTCATTTTTCGCGTAAAAAGGCTCCGACTAGAAATCCACCTTTTAACTTTTAATCACTTCTGATTAAAAATCAATGGACTAAATGATCAGATGAGTTTCTGATTGACTGGCATCCCGCTGACACTCGTCTCTCCGTCAGGAGGATTCGCGGCGAAGCCAAAAAGTGTCGTAAAGTCTACGGCATCGAGCACAGAGACCAGTGGTGCACCGCCTGCCGCTGGAAGAAAGCCTGCCAGCGCTTCCTCGACTGAAGAGGAAGAGGAAGGAGAGGAAGCGGGGGTCGAGGGCGTCGACTCCCCCTGGTGGATGTTTTCTACTTTCTGAAAACCAGAAATATATTTTGTTTTCTACTCTTTCTACATTTGCTAGAAGCGTCCCTTTTCTTTCGAGCGCGCATTTAGTCGACGTCGTCCTGTCGGTGCTTCCTGATGAAGATGTTGAGGCAGCTATGATGTGACCTTTGACCTTTCATTTGTAACCAAAACCAGCTGACTGGATCCAGTTTATAAACTGGAATCTGCTGAACTTTTTTTGTTTTGTTTTTTAAAAGAAAAACCCTGAATATCACAAAGCTGGTTCTGGTTCTAGTTTTTGGATGAAGAACCATATTTTCTACGGGATCCTCAAAAGGACATAAAAAAACCACTGCATTCCGATTTAAAGGAACAGTTTTTTTCCAATCATGAAATGCCTCTTTAGCTTCTGAGTCCACAAAAGTTTCTGGAGCTTCTCAGTCAGCTTCCTCCTCCTCCTCCTCTTCTAACGCCTGAAGAAGACGAGGATTTAAACAAAACAAACCCAAAACCTGAGTTTAAGGCATCGTTGCAACTTCATTTTAGCCTCTATGCTAATTAGCAATCCTTTACAATCTGTGCATCAGTGTTTACCTGCAGTACTTCCTCCACTCCACCAGAGGGCGCTCTGCTGGGGTCGAGCTCACCAATCAATGCAAAAACATGATAACGCATTAGCTTAGAGGCTACAGTGAAGAATATTAGCTTTTGAATTGATTTAATTGTATAAAGGAGGAGGGGCTACATGGAGGCTCCGCCTCCTTCAGGTGTGCAGGTTTTTTTACTGAGTCGCTCCAGCCGTGGGTTCTTTAGATTTCAGTTTGAAGCCATTCGTTCAGAAGCCATTTCCACACGCAGTATTGATCGAGTACAGATCGTTCCACAGCGAATACTTTAATTACTGCTTCCTCCTGACGCGCAGTATAAACATCAGATCAGCGTTAATCTGCTCTTTGAGACGTCTCTCCGCCGCAAAATCGAGACAAATCTCCTTTATTTATCTTCTTTGTTTACGAGAAGAAAAAAAAGTGACGTATTCATTTTTTAAGATGCACTCTTTTATACGTGACTACGTCTTGTTGTTACAATAAACTTGAGACGAAAACCCGACGTCCAGTTTTTATTGTTTCCTCCATCAGGAAGCAGAGAGGCTGTGTTTTAAATAAAGTTTTATTTAAAGATGATTCAAATAACAATTAACTGAAAGGAAACCTCTTGTGAGTGGATAATACTTAAAAAAAACTGATGCAGGTACAATGACACTCACACACGCGCACACACACACACCAGCTGACTCTGCTGTAATAAATTATATGTACAGTCCAGGTCCATCGGAGGAGACGATCGTCCTCGGCAACGCTGGAGTCTGGAAGTAAAAGAAGAAATTAACAAATAGATCGTTTCACCAAGAAGCCACGCCCCCCCCCGCTCACCATTTCTCCGCTTTATTCTGGGTCGACTCGCTCTTCCCGTCGCACGCCACGATCTTGACCTTATCCACCTTCACCAGGTCGGTGACCTCCCGGAACTCCACGTCGTTCAGGACGAACGTCCACACGTTGTCGCAGAACCGGTAGGTGTTCAGGGAACCCTGGGAGGCAATGTCTCGATGATGACATCATCGCGATCTTAGCACCCGAAAGGGGCGTCGCCCCCGTCCGTCCCCGCCCATCTACTCACCCTGAAGTTGACCCGGTTGCGGACGCGGTTGGCGAGCGCCGTGTTGATGGCTTTATCGAACTGAAGGAGGACCTGGAGGGCCAGCTGAGGCGTGATCTGCTGGGTCTGAACACACACACACACACGTGTGTGAACAACACACACTGAACATACAAACACTGAGCTTCACATACCACAACCACATTTGTTTGTTTACGTGTCTTTCAAATCATACAGTATGTCCTGATTAGGACTTAACCACGTGACACAGACAGCATCACGTGATCATTCTGAGTGCCCCATGTCCAATCAGATTTGACTTCATCCTAGCTGCTCCGCTAATTTATGCAGGAATCGATCCATCGACTCAAAAAAGAAAGGTTGAACACCGGAAGTGGCCTGGTCCAACCCGGAAACTTATGGGAGGTATTTTCATTTGAAAACAAATGATTGATGTTTCCACTTCATCATATTTTACTCTAAAATCTTCTTTAAACACAAACCGGAAGTTAAGCTACTGCTGCTTGCAGCACCGCTCCGTTAGCATTAGCTTAGCCGGGTGAACAGAAGTTACGCGGAGCTTTAACCGTTTGATGAAAAGTAGTTAAAGTTATTAATAAATTTTATATTTTAAATAATAAATAAAGAACGTGGTTTTCTTTTATTGGTAACAAATCAACGCTGCAGCTAAACGAGCTAAAGTTCGCTGATCGAAGCTAACTAGCCACCAGCTAATCGGGGCTAGCTCCGCTCCGCTCGGCCGTGTGCGGTTAACTTCACCTGGATCAGCTCGTCCAGACTCTCCTGGAGGCTGTTTCCCAGCGTCGTGTTCCGGTACAGCTGGTAGGCCATGACCGAAGCTCCGGTGGGACCGACGAACACCGCGCTAGCCTGCAAAAGAACTCACACCGCGGGCTCACAGCTAACGCGACTAGCCGCTTCCTGCACGACCAGCGAGAGGCGCAGATCCTCAGACGCGTCTTGCTTCCGGTTACATATTTCAAAATAATGTTCCAGTATTTTCTAGATCTGTTTCGTAAACACGCCTAAAAACATATAAGTGAAAATATAAGCGCTTGTAAGAACAACTGCTACATGTATAACCATGTTTTCCTCTAAAACAAAGGTATATATGTTTTAAAGAGTCAATGTTTAAATGTAAGCCATGATTTAAAGGCTGTACGTGTCTGAAACTCCTCAATGAATGAAACGTCTTCAAACCTGAACCAGAATTCCAGCTGCGTCAGATTCAGCCTGACCATATGAAGGAGAATCAACACCGACATAAATAATTAAGATGGTTTTATTCTAATAATATTAAATAACAATGAAAAAGTCATGCTACCGCAATTCTATTTCTTTACTGCTTTTATTTTGAAGGGAAAGTATCGTGTATTTCCTGTTTGGTTCAATTTAGCTTGAAACAACGGGAAGTGAAAAGAGCCAAAAGGAGCTGCTGTGAAGGATTTTGTCCACTAGATGGCAGCAAAGTATTGATCAGGGAAACGCAAACCTAAACCTTCTTGTTGTTTGAAGCGTGTTTTAGGGTCAATGTAAGAGAATATTGATCATTATTGACGCTGTAAATAAATAAATAAAATTCATAAATAAATGAAGTGCCAGTTAGTAAAACAAACATCTACAGCTACTACATATTCACATCCAGTTCTTTGCTGTTATTTTACTACTTTATAGGTTTTATAGGGGATTTAATGTAAGGGTTTGATGTGTCTATAAATAAAAATAAAACAATACAAGAGAACCAAAATCAGTTATAATAATGTAATTATAATCAACACCTTAATATAAAGCGTTATAAAATGTGCGGTTTCCTTCATAAATCACACGTATGATTCAGGCTGGAGTGGAGGGTGAAGGGGAGGCGGCTCCGTCTAACTCCTGAGCAGCACACACACCTGGGACAACCTCACACTGCAGATGAACCGGCCTCTGCATGACCCTGTGACCTCTGACCTCTGTAGGCCTTCAGCATAATGACAACATTTCCGTAAAAAGTTTTTTTTTAGAAATTGATCGGCTATAATTTAAAATTTACCTAAGTATTCAATCATTTAGAGATATTTTGTTTAGATAACAATGGACTCTTCCTGTTTGGAGATATTTGTATATTTAAAATTAAAATAAACAAAAGTAAATAATTTTATCTGGCTCCGCCCTCTGCTGACCATCTTTAAGGTCTCATCTCACGTGTTCACGCCCCCTAACCCCCTCCACCTCTGGGAATGAAATTTCAGCGTGCACCATCAAATGAGTTTAATATTTAAATTGTTTGTTTTTTTTAAATAAAATAAATCAACTTTTAAACTTTCTTGTTTTGTGACAGAAACCTTCAGAACCAGCGGCGCCCACAGAACCGAATATGTCGGCCCCTGCGGGCCGACATATCGACCCGAATAGAGTCCTCATCATCACACTGACTTCACGGCAGATCTGGTCCTGATGAGGCTCCGTCACCATAGCAACCTGAGAACACACACACGTTTGTGTGTGTGTGTGTGTTTGTGTGTGTGTGTGTCATCTCACATCACTTAGATGTTTTTATTCTTCAAAAACCAAACAACAGTTCTGAATTAGTGACGTCTTCATTTGCTATGACGCCTTACGCGGACACACACACACAACACACACACACACACACACACACACACACACACACACACACACACATATTGAGACGTTCTAAATCTCCAAATTGAATCTGCAAACAAACAATTAGTGGAGTCAACAAGAACAATTAACAGCGCGGGGGCCGCTGAGGGCCGCTGAGGGCCACATCCGCATTAGGAATGAGCTCATTTGCATAACAGAGGAGGCGGAGCTGCAGGAGTCGCCGGTTCATCAGCCACCGTCACACAGGGAATGCTTCCTGTGGAACGTTCTGGATGAAAACGAAAGGCGGTGTCCTGTCAAAGCTCCGCCCCTTCCTCCGAAAGGGGGCGTGGCTAGAGGTGGGGCTATCCATTCACCTGTCCTGTTTTTAGCAGCAGTAAATCAGTAAGCAGCTAGTAGCTGTGTGTGTGTGTGTGTGTGTGTGTGTGTGTGTGTGTGTGTGTGTGTGTGTGTGTGTGTGTGTGTGTTGTTGTGTGTGTGTGTGTGTGTGTGTGTGTGCGCGTGTGTGTGTGTGTGTGTGTGAACTGTCCAAAAGAATTAATTACCAGCGCCCAGCTTTTCAAAGTGATCCGGATAATAAGAGCGGAAACATAATTAAATTCGCGGCTTAGCGAGCTCATGATAGATGGACACACACACACACACACACATACACACACACACACACACACACACACACACACACACACACAAAGGTTGAAAGTTATACCCTGTATTTTTTGTTCTATTTGTTATTTTCGAGGATCTTAAGTCAGTGAAAGCACCGTGACTCCGCCCCCTTGTGGGCGGGGCCGTGGTGTGACCGATGCGGCTGCCCTTCCTTGAATCCTATTGGTCGGTCCGGTCTCGGTCACGCCTGTCATGTTGAGCGAGTGTCCTCATTGAGGCGTGGCCTGCAGCAGACGCATCATCATCGTCCGACCATCCGTCTTCATCCAGACGGGACACGCCCCCCCCCCCGGGGACACGCCCTTTGGGACAGGAAGCGTCTGATTGGCCAAAGCCTCATGGGGGGAGGGGGAGACGGCAGCAGGTACCTGAGCCGTGAACCAATCAGGAGGCGTCGTTCAAGCGTTTTTCATCCTCAATCGAACTTTTCCCTCGATTAAAAAAAAAAATAAAAAAATTTAAATTTAAAAGATTTTTCCTTTAAATTAAATTTAAAAAAAAAAAAAATTAAATTAAAAAATGTAAAAAGATTTAAAAGATTTAAACAACAGATTCCAGATAAAATGTGAACATGATGCGATGAGGTATTTTGTGCGTGCGTGTGTGTGTGTGTGTGTGTGTGTGTGTGTGTGTGTGTGTGTGTGTGTGTGTGTGTGTGATGGATGGTTGTAAATAATCTGCTTGTTTGTCGGTGTAACCGAAACATCGATGGTATCGACCGGAGAGCCTCACCTGTCTGTCTCTCCTCACCTGTCTGTCTCTCCTCACCTGTCTGTCTCTCCTCACCTGTCTGTCTCTCCTCACCTGTCTGTCTCTCCTCACCTGTCCGTCTCTCCTCACCTGTCTGTCTCTCCTCCCTCTATGTCGCGGTGCGTTCAGGGGCGTCCGGTTTTCTTGGACTCGTCTCAACTAAACGTCACTTCTATCATCATTACGGGATGTCTGTCTGGAGCGCGCGCGCGCGCGCGCAGGACCGTTCCCGCCACGCGCTGCGGCTCTTTGATGTATTTCTGCAGATGTAAAGCAAAAATAAAGTGCGAGCGGATGCAGAATCAAGATGAATGCTGAGCGCAGACAGACGGCATGAGGCGGGGGGGGGGGGAGGGGGTATTAGGGGGGTACGGGGTGGGGCGACCCGTGTCTGATGATATCTTATCATTAGTTTCCCTGACAGTGATGGAGCGCCCCCCCGCGGCGCCGCGGCCCGTGTATAAAGTAACCTTCTTTCCATAATAATGGCCATTCGTCACTTCTTTAACTGTCACACAAACAAAGTGGGACCCAACCGTTCCAACCGTTCCAACCGCTCAAACCGTCCGGAGCCGTTTAGAGGGACGATCTGCCGGCATTACCGCCCTGATGCGTTCAGGGACCGTGGGACCAAATCGAGCCGGTTGGAGAGGAAGCGACCCCCGAGGAACGAGCCTGTGGGTGGAAAGTTTCCTCCACGTTTCCTCCACTTTTTTCAGCTTCACTCGTTCAAATCTGACACGTCCGGTAGAAAAAGGAACGCAAACCAAACGCACCGTTAGTGATGATCAAAAAGACAGGGAGTGTTGGCTCCGCCCCTTGTTATTAATTATTTAAATTTATGTTTCAGGTGATCGATAATTAGTCTGATAGTTCTAGAAAATTATATCTGTTAAAAAAATATATTACCAATACAAGTTTACAAGTGTTATCTGTTAAACACACACACACATTTTTCCAGGTGTGTTCAGGTGTTTTTGGATTTTTTCAGGTGTGTTCAGGTGTATTCAGGTGTATGGTTTTTTTCGGGTGTTCGGATTTTTTCAGGTGTGTTCGGATTTTTTCAGGTGTGTTCAGGTGTTTTGGGGTGTGTTTTGTGTGTCTTCAGGTGTGTGTGGTCGAAGGAACACCTAAACATATGAGCAGGTCTCAGTGTGTGTGTGTGTGTGTGTGTGTGTGTGTGTGTGTGTGTGTGTGTGTGTGTGCTCTTTGTGTTTAAGTGGAACTCCTTCTGATACCAGGGAGAAACTTTTAATGGAGCGAACAGACCATAATAAGCTGTTAGTCCAGGAAGCTGTGCTGCCTTCAGGGTCATCAGAGAAAGCGGCGGCGTCCTCTGATGGGCGGATTAGAGGCTCAGATTGTTTTCCAGCTGCAGCTTCACGGAAGTTTCCTCAGACTTCATTAAAGTGTTTGAGCGTTAAAGTCGGAAACAGACTCGAGTTCGGTTTTCCGGAATCCGCGTCGTGTTTGAAGAGGATTTTAATTTAATTATCCGACAGGAACGGGACGGCGCGTCGACCCAAAGTCAACATCTAAACAAAATCACGCTCTAATCTTCAGGTAATTGAATTTGATTTATTAGCCAGTGTTTATGTGTTTTACCAGCAGCCAGGGATGAAGGTCTGCGGCTAACGGCGCTAACGGCGCTAACATAGGAAGTTTTAAAACAAAGTATCGAAGCAAACGGACGATTCGCTTTTGTTGAGCTAGTTAGCGTTCTTTGAAGTTTTGACTCCGCCTTCAGCTTCCTGTCCCGTTTCTGATTCAGGACGTCTGAGGACTGATGGCCCCGCCTCATACCGACCCCTAGACCCGCCCCCGTGGACCTGTGAATCAATCATTGGTCGCATTGATAGCATTGGTAGCATCAGTAGCTTTCTAGTGCTGGTCGTATCGGTAGCATCAATAGCAACAGCAGAATCGGTAGGATCGATAGCATTGGTAGCATTAGTAGCATCTGTTGCATTCATCGCAGCGATAGCATTTGTAGTATTGGTTGCATCAACAGCATCCATAGCATTGGTAGCATCAATAGCAAAGGTAGCATCAGTGGGATTGATTGCATTGGTAGCATCAATGGCATCAATAGCCATGGTTGAGCATCAATAGCATCAATAGCATTGATGGTAACGGTGCAACGGTGGCCCAACCAGTAAAGGAAGATGGACTACAGTCAGACTAAAGCAGTAGCATGGATTGCATCCATCGCACAAGTACTATTTATAGCATTAGTAGCATTGGTAGAATCTGTAGCATCTGTAGCATTGGTTGCATTGGTAGCATCGGTAGCATCAATAGCATTAGTAGCATTAGTAGTCTATGTAGCATTAGTGGCATCATTAGCATCGGTAGCATTGGTAGCATCAGTAACATCGGTAGCATCGGTGGCATCGATACCATCGGTAGCATTGGTATTATTGGTAGCATTGGTAGCATCGATACCATCGGTAGCATCTGTAGCGTCTGTAGCGTCGGTAGCATCTGTAGCGTCGGTAGCATCTGTAGCGTCGGTATCCCAACCAGTAAACTAGGACAGACTGACGTGGCCTCAGACAGCTGGAGGCCGTTTCCGGTTCTCCTCCTGACGGAGCCGATGGAGATCTGAAGGACCGTCTTGAGTTCTCCTTCAGGAGGTTCTGGATTCGAGGGGTTAACAAACATGACGCTACGCATTCAAACGCCATCTAAACTTCTCCGTTCTCCGCCACCGCCGGCGTTCCTCGGTCTTCTCCTCGGAGCAAACGGCCGCTCTGTGTAAAGACCATCATTTCCTTTCCTCGCCGCCATCCTCCGTCTTTATTATTGCATAACAGAGGAGTAAATACAACAGATTCATCCTCTCTAATGACTTCCTCGTCTCCCCCGACGACGCCTGCGCTCCGCCCGTGATTAATGTGGCGCAGCGATTCCCGGGCCGAAAGGGGAGGACGGCGTGACAAAACAACAGGGGGCGACGGAAAAGGTTGTGGAGGGATCACGGGAGGATTGGATGAGTGTCGGGAAGCATTACGGCTGTAATGTGTTATTACTCTTCCTCCAGACTCGGCTGATAATAGCGCCGGGCTTTAGCCGACCTGCCGCTGCCGCCGCCGTCAAGAGGCCCTCGACACACCGCCGCCGTAATGCCAGCGCCGCTCCTCGGACAAAAATGACATCGTCTGGAGAGGAAAGCAATCAGCCGACCTGGAATTACCGAGCGTTTTACGCCCGAGCCAAGCCCGACACGGCAAATCTTGACCTTAAAGAATCCTGTTATTCCATTTTTCCTTCCAGACGAGCGCTAACGGGGGATTTCCTGCGGGATATTTGTGGGTTTACTTCACTGATTCGCCAATCTGTTTCCTCCCGCCGCCGCCGCCGCCGAGGGTCTGACAAACAGCGAGACAAAACGACTCCCGGAAACTCCAAGCTTCTGCTTTCCAGAGTCAATACGCCCGAGATCAACCAACACCCCCCCCCCCCGCCCCGGGCGGCCGACCCGATTGGCTCGTTGGTTTTACGGTTTGATCCTGATGGAGCCCAAAAGGCAATCTGACCGTCTTTAAAGTTTGATTTAGTTTCAGACGATGAAACAAAACTTCGGGACGTCTCAGGAGGAAGTAAACCCGGTGGTCGACGTCATCCCAACGCCAGACTGGAAATATATTCTCCTCAGGGTTGATGAAAGCGTTGAGTCAATTAATGAGTGTCCCAAACGTAACGAAAAGTGTTCCTATAATACAAATAAACGTAGTCCTCAACATACGAACACAACTGGTTTCAAGAAGTTGTTCATAAGTTGAATTGTTCATAAATCTTTATTTATTAAATTTCAATCTCTAATCTCATCTGAGGTTATATAAATGTAGTTACTACTCTAAATACTAAAGTAATCTCATTACTACTGTAAATACTAAAGTAATATCATTACTACTCTAAATACTAACGTTCTATTCCCTCAGACTGACCAGAAACAATTACAGGACATTAAAACATCCCATAATAAATAAAATCCAGGTTCAGGTCGTTTAGAGTTCAGTCGTTCTGATTAGACGTCGGTTTAAGCATAAAAGTCTAGGTCGTTTCTCTGGATTAAGATCTGTCCACCACAGATACTGGACTCTAGAAATCACTAGAAAACCGTTAGAAGCTCATGAATCATGTTTCTGTACAATAAACCAGAATAAAACACGTCATCATATTACATACGTACGTATAGTTCCAATATCTACCGTAAAGCGTCACTCGTGATTCGCGTGATCGTTTTAATCCAGGTTAGTTGACGGCAAACTTTAATCTCGATAATTCAATCCTAGAAGAGAAGAAGGAAGCATTAGCGTGTAGCATGTAGCATGTACAGTAGTTAAGCTTTAGAGTGACTGAAGAATAGGAGGGAGGAGTCATCGTGGGTCAGAGTCAGAGATGTCATCAGAGAGATGGTCACCACTACCACAATCTACACGAGTCTTTGTTTTATCATCCATGATAAACAGTAAAGTATCCAAGATGCTAACGGACAACTTTGAGATGCTAATAGAGACCAAAAAAAACAACAACAATAGGGGGGAGGGCGAGTATTGGAGCTTTGTGAACGCAGCAGTGCTGCCCCCATGAGGGGTTGTGGCAGAAAGGGGAATTGCAGCAGTCGGATATGATGAAGCACGTTTGTTTGTATGTTGAGGACTAGCTTTACTTCACTGTCCAATCACCTTAAAGCATTACAATCAGTAAACAAACAACAATAACTTTAAGAGTTGCTTGATCTGAACATTTCATCCAGATTTTAACGGGTTTTTTCCTGAGCTAACAGCGTTAGCCTGTTAGCCTGATGACTCCTCCCTTCTTTCCTTCCTTCTTTCCTTCAACTCCACCTGACCTCCTCAACCAATCCCCTCGCGTCTGCCGACTGAAGCCTTCTGAATGATAATAAAATAAAAAAAACCTGCACCATTTAGTTTTTGCGGTGAGTTTTTCGGGGCGTCCTGGGATCCTGCCCGTCAGTAAACGCCTCCTGGGCGGCGGCGGCGCGCTAACGGCATCATCGCGACCATTAGAGCTGTGGACTCAACCGTCGATCGTTTCCGACGCCGTTTCCTCCTTCTGGGGTAACTCCGGGAGTACTTGAAGTGATTTCTCTGCCATAAGTGCGGCAAATATCGGCGTTAATGCCCGTGAAATGTAAAACATGATGTTTCTACGCAAATTTTTTTTTTTTTAAATCTCCGACGAGTCTTTTTAAAAAGCTCAGCCATCACCGGCCGCCATTGGAGGAGATGGGCTAATTAAATTGGTACTTTTTACAAGTCTTACTCAATAAATCTGAATAAATTAACAAGGCATTACTAAGGCGGCTACATTAAATTTGCATAGTGCATTTAATGAATATGCAACCGCGAGTGGAAAGGTCTGCCACTGTGAACCCCGGCGAATTAGCATAACTACTTCCAGCATGTTTCTTAAATAATGCTCTCATTTGCACATCACTGAGTTGGCTAATTCTGGCGCCGGCGAGGGCGGCCTCGTAATTAAAGAATCCCACTTTAATTTTTAATGAAGTTTATGTTACATCAATCCTGACAGTAATGAGGGGGACGCGGAAACAAAAAGGCTGCTAATAATTAAATTCACAAGCCAGTTTAAGGGATAATAACTCCTGAGGAGGAATTACGTGACTAATTATTAATTTAATATTCATCGTATCATTCGGCGGCGGCGATGGCGATGAAGGCGGTCGGGTAAAGCGGCCTCCGCGGCGTCAGGAACGGCTTTAATCGGTGAAGGACTGGAGACTGGAGACGCTCGTCCATCATAACGACCGCCGAGACAAAACGGGACGTGATTGGGTGACGGCGGCGGCGATGTGATGTCACAACGTCCGTCTGAATCGGCCTGGAGTGGACGTTTAATACGTTTGTGGCTCGAGGTCGTCGTGAGGTCGTGTCAAATTATTTTCCCTCCAACATTTTACCTGTGACGGGAATCTCAAGATTCATCTGACAGGATGTCGTTTGGGTGGTTAGCTTCACTTGTTAGCCGTTAGCATCCTGCGACTGGCGGCGCTTTGACTCCTCCACTTCCAAATCCATTGATCTTCTTATCCGCTTCTTCCCCATTCCGGGGTTTCGGGGGTCACGGGGGTTTCAGGGGTCATGGGGGTCTCAAGGGTCACGGGGGTTTTGAAGGTCAGGGGTTTTTTCGGAGGTCATGGGGTTTCAGGGGTCATGGGGTCATGAAGGTTTCAGGGGTCACGAGGGTTTCGAAAGGTTGGGGGAGTTTCATAGGTCACAGGGCGTTGTGGTATCACGGGGTTTTTGGTGGGTTATGGGGGTTTCAGGGGTCATGGTGGGTTTGGGGGTCATAAGGGTTTTGGTGGGTTATAGGGATTTCAGGGGTCAAAAGGGTTTTGTGGGTCACAGGGGTTTCGGGGGTCAGGGGGTTTCAGAAGGACAGGGGGTTGGGGCATTATGGAGGTTTTGGTGAGTTATGGAGGTTTCAGGGGTCACAGGGGTTTTGGGGTCACAGGGGTTTTGAAGGTCAGGGGGGTTTCGGAGGTCATGGGGTTTCGGGGGTCAGGGGGTTTCAGGGGTCATGGGGTTTCAGGGGTCCTGGGGGTTTGTGGGGTTACGGGGGTCACTGGAGAACATCCCAGCGGACTGAAGGGCGGTAGGGTAAACAGCTGTTTCCTCCACCCGTTTCCATCGTCACGGCGACGGGTGACGGATGACGGTTCGGCCCGATCGCGTCTTCTTAAAGTTAATTTCCGATTTAATCAGCGCTGCGCTAATTCACCGCTGCCTGAACCCCCCCGTCCAGGAGGAGGAGGAGGAGGAGGAGGAAGAGGAGGAGGTCCTGTCTTTTCTCATTACGCTCTCATGAAACATTCTCATTGCTCGTATATTTAATTGAGCTGCAGAAATGCAGCATCAGGAGGACTCGGGATGAATCGGAGCGTTCCCATTGGTCCCACTGAGGAGCTGCTGATGTCCCATAAATCCCAGTCAGGACGGATTTAATTGAGTTGTACCACGCTGAATTACCTCCGCGCTAAATTGGATCCAGGTTCAGGCAAATGGAATAATTAGACCTCGGTCTGAGGGGTACCCCGAGCGACGCGCCGGCGCGTTTTCACGGATGGGGTGCGGCCGATCGGTCTAGGGCGGAGCACTTAAACCCAACTTTAACTCGACACAAAAACGTCGGAAAACCTCCAGATGACCACGCCCCGATCCCCGATTTTATAGATTTAATTTTAGTCGATCCGGATGATCAGAAAATGGATCGAATGAAAAACTTGTTTGTTTTCCAAAAGATGAAAACAATTTAAAACGTTAAAAACAATTATTTCGCGCTAGCGCTATGCTATGCTAGGCTAACCTTTAGCCACACCTTTTGATGATCTGGATGAAGGCGCCGCCGCGCCGGCAGCCTGGTGGAGTGATAATCAGTTAGCGGGAAATCTGTTAGCGCCGCTCTCGACAGACGCTAATCACCCCGCTAATTAGCATCGCTCCTGAGGCCCGGCGCACGCGCAAGCTAATCGGCCCCCACTTTGCTTAATCAGCGGTTAAATTGTAGTCGTCTCCTCCTGAACGCTCAGGAGAGACACTCGAGCGTGAGAGACTCCTGCCGGAACCCCGAGTCCAGGATGGAACCAGATCGAGTCCAGATCCGGATTGAGCCCCGAACCAAAATCCTGCATCAATGTGGGCGGAGTCACTCTGAAATTGACTAACCCATTAGATTTTGAACAAATTAGGTATTAAACAAACTAGATTTTTCATTATTATTTGTATTTTTTAATTACATTATGATTTTTTATTATCATTTAGTATTTTTTATTATCATTTAGTATTATTATAATTATTATAATTATTTTATTAAGAGATTTTTTTTATTTATATTTATGTTATTATTTATGTTAATTGTTCATGTTTACACTGTATGTTTTACACCTATCCTGCTTTAGCTGCTTTCAATTGCCCCTTGGGGACTAATAAAGTTTTTTGAATTCAATTTGAATTGAAAGTCATCATAAAATGATGCGTCGATAGTTGGAAAAACGACAAAGTAAACACCACAAAAACATTTGGTAAACTGACATTTTAAAATTATGTTCGATAAAATTATCTAAAAATCAAACAACGGCTGGAAAATGAAATTTATTTCCTTTATTTAATTATTTCCTTGAGATGAACAAAAATCGTGTTTAAACCCGCATCAGAAAGTTCAGGATGAATCAGACATTAGTAGTAGCAGCTAGCAAATAGTAGCAGTTAGCATCTATTAGCATCTAGTAGCATTGCGTAGGTAGCGGCAGCTAGCAGCAAACACAAAGAAAACACAAACGTCTTTAAGTTATGGAGACGGCGTCCAGATGTGTGTGTGTGTGTGTGTGTGTGTGTGCGTGTGTGTGTGTGTGTGTGTGTGTGCGTGTGTGTGTGTGTGTGTGTTAAATGCAGCCGTGTTGGTGCTTCAGCACGCTCCTCATTCTCCTCCAACACTTCAGCTGAACTCCTTTGAAAGGAAATCAGGTTGAAGTCGGTGCCGTCCTCTGATTGGCTGATGTGTCAGCGTGCCTGCATCTGATTGGCTGACAGCAACAGTGGATTCCCAGCAAATGGCTAACCAGTTTAGCACTGTAACAACATTCATTATCAGGTTTATTTAAGCCAGGGAGACTCGTCAGAGCTCATCTCACAGCAGCCAATGAGACGACAGCGTTTTGGCGTCTGGACAGCAAACAGGAAGTGTTCAGCAGCGTTCACAGATATTTATTATGATGTCATAAATGACCCTGTTAGCCTCTGTAGCATCTCGTAGGTAAGACTGTTGGTAGCGTTAGCTTAGCAAGTTTCTAGGTTAGGTTACAGCTTGAGTTAGCTGGCTAACTTAAACCTGATCTCAGATCTGTTCGATGATGTCGCGTGTCGTACCTGAGGTCTAGTGTGTGTGTGTGTGTGTGTGTGTGTGTGTGTGTGTGTGTGTGTGTGTGTGTGTGTGTGTGTGTGTGTGTGTGTGTGTGTGTGCAGGGTCACACTGAGGCGGAGTTTGTCTGTAACGTGGAGAAAAAACACGGAAGGAGGTGTTCCAGACGCCATCCTGTTGTTTGTCTGGCAGCGTCTGCAAAACACACACACACACACACACACACACACACACACGTTAAATATGTTGTTGTTTGTATTTTTGTAACGAACACACCTGTCAAATTACAGTTGACTCCGCCCCTCCAACAATGTTTACACCTGGAACACTTCCTGTTTACCAAACATCTGTTTACGCTACACTCCTGTAAATATCAACACAAAAAAATAAGCTTCAAACTTTAAAATGAGGCGTTTTGTTGGTCGTGATTTGATTCCCTTATTTGGGCGGGGGGGTAGCTGTGAGGCCCCGCCCTGAAAAGCATCAGATGGGCGTTTCTGTGATTTCTGACCAATCCTGGTAACTTTTATTTTTTACTGATCGTTGAAATGATCAAACTCTTCTGGTTGTTTCTCTATTCGACACTTTTTAAGAAGAATAAATATTTATCACGTGAAGCGCCACATATTTATAGCGTCTGAATTCTGCTCTCTGATTGGCTGTGGTGGAACCAATCATAAAGCTTCAGGAGGCGGTCCTGCAGGATGGGTTGAAAACTCCTTTGTTCCAGTCGCTTCTAAACGCCTCGTAATAATTCTAGTCTTGTAATGAAATGTGTACCTTATATATTATATATATAATATTTATATGTATAAAAATTATATAAAATGTTTATAATATATAATATATATATACATATATATACATACATACATATATATATATACTATATATAACATATATTTATAGAATTTGTAGTCCATCCCTTCTGCCCATTTATTCTATATTTAAACTATATATTTTTATTTATTTATTTATACAGTATTTGTTTTTTAAGCCTCAGGGATCAATAAAGTTATGTTTGATCCTTTGGTCTTCGATTGGCTGCTTCAGCCGCTGCTGATCTTTGTGGGACGTCTATCCTATCTTGGTCTTCCTCGTCTGTCTCTGTTTGGAGATTTTATTGATTACTTAACACTCTGATAATAATCATGTTGGATGTTTTCAACTGTTATTGATGCTGATGGACAGATATAATCAATAATCCATCAATAGATCATCCACAGTTTCTGCTACAGTGGGAGAGGAGGAGAATGATGATGAGGAATGAGAGAAGAAAGTCAGATGAAGAGAAATTGATAAAAATAGACGTGAATTTGGTGTTAATGTCATTATCAATTACCGATCAATACATCTGTAAAATGTATTGACAGGTTATTCATTAATTAGCTGAAGGCAGAAACTTTCAAGAGTTGAATTGTGTTTAAAACAACTTTATTAACCTTCAGAAACGATCAAAAATAAATAAAACACGAGGTAAAAAAAAAAAAGGTTAAATACGATTAAAATTCCTGAAAAAAAACCTTTTTAAAAACAATGTTTTTTATTTAAATTCTTTATAAAATTAAATCAATAAATAATATTAATCATTTTGATATTTTATCAAATATATTTAATGCTTTCCCTGCAGGCTTCAGCCCGTCTCCTTGTTCAGAGCGTGTCTCCTGAACGCTCCATCAGATTATCAGCAGGGGTCAAAGGTCAGACGTGTGAAAGTGGCTGTTTGTTGTCACCCCCCCTCTAACCCCCCTTCCTAACCCCCACTGGGTCCTCATGGGACCATTAAAACCAGCAGCTCCTCCAGTTTGTCACCAGTCAATTAATCCGATGTCAAACATATGCTGCCTTCACGGACACAATAACATCGTGGGAAGATTAAAAGACTGATCATCAGCCGCGTTTTAATCAGATGGAAAATAAAAATAATTTATTTGTCCACTTTAAACATATTAAAAGAAATGTTTCTTCCATTTATTGATTATTGAAAAATAGTTAATATCGAAAAGTACAACAATTAACTAACTGCAAATATTTAAAATTATGATCAGTCTAATTAAAAAAATATTTATATCTTTTTTATTATTATGATTATTATTATGGGAAGAAATTAATTTGTGTTTATTAGTTTCCGTAATTAAAATATTAATTTTGTCCTATCAATTACATTAAACACGGAAAAGATCGATTATCGATTCACGTTAATTCCTTCATGACGGACAAAAAGTCCGTTTTTTAAAAAAAATGAAATTATTAATTGTGAAGATAAATTTATAGAAATTAAACTCGGAGCAGCAGAAATTTAAAATTGTATGAAAAGAGAAAATACTTTTTAAATTTGAAGATAAATTTATTAAAATTAATTCTTAAGCATTAAACAGTTTAAAAAGATCAAAATCCGGAGATTCTTCCTGTTTTCAGGTTGAAGACGGACAAAATCCACCGGACGGATGTTTCATTTTTGAGTCCATTTAAATTTTAAATCAAAATTTTAGACTTTTGTTCTTTAAACTTTGATTGGATCCGAAAATCAAACAGATCAATCAGTGAAAATCGATTAAAGAACTTCGGTTGAATGAACCCGTTTGTGGAGTTTTAATCAGTAAAAAAAAATGAACAAATAGTTCAGATTTTAATTAAATGTTCGTTTCAAATTATCTTCATGAGCAAATAAAATAAAAAAAAAACCGCGACATGAAACAGAAACAAAGGAGAAAAGCGGCTCTATTTGTCAATGCAAATTACAGCCCCCCCCCACCCCCCACCCCCCCTTCACCCGGACACACACACACACACACACACACACACACACACACACACACACACACACACACACACACACACACACACACACACACACACACGGTGCGTAAACATACCTCCACACCGGAGCGCGGACGTCCAGCCTCCATCTCCCGGCTCGTCTCTCCTCTGTTTGCGGCTTCAAATGAAAGTCTTGTCTGGATGTAAATGAACCCCCCCACACACACACTCTCCATAACTCCCCCTTCCTCCCCCCCTCCTCCCCCTTCCTCGCTGTGATCACGTGACAGCCGAGAAAGCGGCCCATTAATGAAGCTCCACTCCGGAGGTCTCTTCTGCTGCTGTCACCTCCGTCCGGCGCGCAGATCGGGACAGACCGGCGAGCGAACCGGGACATGGAGGAGGCGTCCGGCGCTTAGAGCCCCCCCCTCCCACACCCACACCGGCCGGGGAGGACCGAGCTGCACCTGCTGGACGTCCACTTTCCCTCCAACTTCCTTGCGTAAAAAGTCGGAACCATGCGTAAAACCGCTCCAAGTTCCAGGAGGAGTCCGGAGGAACTTTAGGAGGGCACCGAGAAGAGACCCCACCCGGGGGTGGGGGTGGAAACATGCCTCGACCGGGGAGGAACACGTACAGCGACCAGAAGCCCCCCTACTCCTACATCTCCCTGACGGCCATGGCCATCCAGAGCTGCCCGGAGAAGATGCTCCCCCTCAGCGAGATCTACAAGTTCATCATGGAGCGTTTCCCGTTCTACCGGGAGAACACGCAGCGCTGGCAGAACTCCCTCCGCCACAACCTCTCCTTCAACGACTGCTTCATCAAGATCCCCCGCCGCCCGGATCAGCCCGGAAAAGGTAGTTTCTGGGCGTTACACCCGAGCTGCGGCGACATGTTCGAGAACGGGAGTTTCCTGCGCCGCCGGAAGCGCTTCAAGGTCGGGGGGGCGCCGAACACCGACCCGCTGGCGCCCAGCAAACCCCACCAGGACGCGGCGCACCACTACCTCCAGCAGCAGCAGGTCAAGCTGCGGCTGAGCGCCCTGCACGCCGCCACCCACCTCCCGCACCACATGCCGGCGGCGGCGGGGGGGTACGGCCTCAACCCGGTGACGCAGACGTCCGGATTCAAACACCCGTTCGCCATCGAGAACATCATCGCCCGGGAGTACAAGCTCCCCCCGGGCGGCGGGCTGGGGGGGTTCCCCAGCGGGTACCCGCTGCACAACCAGCTGACCCCCGCCTGGCCGCACGTCTACCCCCCTCCCGGGATGATGGACACCGACTACTCCCCCTACGGGATGCCGCTCAAGTCCATCTGTCACGGGGCGCAGAGCCTCCCCGCCATCCCGGTGCCCATCAAACCCACCCCCACCTCCGTCTCCGTGGCGGCCCTCCCCGGGCTGCCCGCGCACATCCCGGCATTCCTTGCGAACTCGCCCCAGTCTCTGAGCCCCACGTCCCCGCAGACCGCCACCGGCCAGAGCAGCCCGGCGGCGCCCGGGGAGGCGCTCTCCTCCGCGGCTGCGTCCGGGTGTCACTCCGTGGTGGCGGTTCACTGACGGGGGGGTGGGGTGGTGGGGGCTCCAGGACCGAATCCAGGACAGAATCCAGGACAGAATCCAGGACATCCAAGGATGTGTTCTTGATTATTAGGATATCTTTTTTCTTTCTTCTCCTGGGATCCAACAGCAGGTTGACCTCTGACCCCTTCAAATCTGACTTTTCCTGATGAGTTATTTGTTTTCCAATTTGAAGAGAATTTAAGAATAAATTCTATTTCACTTCTTTTTTCTCTAATGCGACCGATCATCCGTCTTCAGCCTTTTCTTCTCAAACTGAAAGAAAGAAAACTCAGATTAATGACTTTTTAAGAATCCCTTCGTCTCCTCGGCTCCGAAAACTGACAAAAAAAAAAGAAAAATTCATTTTTAAAAACCAGGAGAATTTCCAATATCCCTTCAAAGAATAAATAAAAGACAAACAGAATTATCCCCCCCCATGCAGGACAGTGGATCTTGTATTTATGAGGAGATGTTGGACTGATGCACTTTTTAAAAAGATGCTCTCTAGATGTTTTTTTTTGCGTCGGTTTTTTCCTTTTGGAAGCTGTAAAATGAGCCGCTGTGTGTGTTTGTAGCGCTGCATGCTCCTCCTGTCTGAAAAGTGGACGTAACTCAGTGTTTGTTCTGTTTTTTGGGGCTTAAAGCATGAACACAAACAGGTTTTGTTTAGTTTTGTTTTTTATCCCGTCTGCTCATCCAGAACCATTAAAAAAAAAAAAAAAAAACCTTCCTGGAAAAAAAATCTGTTTCCGAATCCGTGAGGCCTTTTATTTATTTCACCTGCTTTTCTGGAACTTTTACATTTATTTTTATATTTAAATAGAATTATTTCTGCTTCCTGATATTCAAATGAGATAAAATATTAATTTATAATTTAAAATCATTCCCTCAAATAAGGCTTGAAAATGTCAAATATTTCCAGGATTTATTTTAAAATGAAATATTAAAACATTTCTGCTTCTAATCCGTGATGTGAAAGGGTTTACTGCGGTGACGCAGATGAAATAAATTATAGAGAAACTTAACCGTAAAAATAAAAAACATAATTTATATGTTTTTTCTGTCCAAACAAACTCACTTTTATATTTAATATTTAAGCCGTGTTATAAATCTACAGACGCGAAGATGAATTGAGAATTAAATCACAAAGAAACTCAAAAATAAAACAGCTTAAAAAATATAGAAGAATCAAAATAATTTAAATGTGATTTGAAACACATTTGATCCTGATGTTAAAGCTGACTTTAATTTTTATTCTAATATTTTTTTTATTCCTTCTGGTTTGATCTGTGTGATGGTAGACGTTTTATTCGACAGAGGACTCACTCTGATGAGACGATAAAAAAACAGAACAGAAAAAGTTTTTATTCCATTTTTTATTTAAAATCTCTTCTTTGTTAGTTTGAGACGTTTTGATTGATCCCATCAGATCTTCATCTATTGATTATGATTCACTGATTGATCAGACTGATGTTCTGTTCGTCAGCAGCCGTCCATTTAATATGATTGATTATCTAATAATTTGCAGTGATCTGGTTTATTTCCAGTGTTTCTGCTCGTCTTCATCATCTTCATCTTGAATCCTCCTCTCTAGCGTCACATGATCTTCATCTCTGAGTTTCCTCAGATTCTTTGACGTCAGACTTTTTGTCCAGCGGAGGAACCAAGAAGTTTTTAACTGATGAAGATGATGTTGGCCTCTTCCTCGGCTGTCGTCAGAGACGAATCTTCATCACATGAAAAACAATCAAAAATGTATGGGTCAGAAAAAAAACCTACAAAAATAAATAAATAAATCCACACGTCAAAGAGACGCATCCTCCATTCTCATTGGTCGATCGGGTCAGGTAAGAGGAAGGGCGAAGAAGAGGAGCGTCTGACATCCCAGCACACCTCCGAGTCAAAGCCATCCTGATGGGAGAGAACACACACACACACACACACAATATAAATTATTATATTACTACTTAAATCATATATTTTATAATTATTTAAATGGACTTTGAGGCTGTTAGCATGTTAGCATGTTAGCCTCACACCTGCAGCCCTCGTCTTCATGATGAAGGTCTGGTGTGTGAACAGTGTTGGGTCTGTGGGCAGCGCTGAATTAAGCGCAGGCGGCGTCTGGGCAGCCGTGAGGGATTAGCCGGTTAACACCTCCCTGGTGACACACACACACACACACACACACACACACACACACACACACACACACAAACACACACCATTGTGTGTGTGGACGGCTTTGAGTGTGTTGCCCAGAGACGGAGACTGTTACCGTAAAAATGTGTGAGCCACACACACACACACACACACACACACACACACACACACACACACAGTGACCACACACAAGTAAAGTAAATGACATTTAGAAAAGGAAACTGTTGACATTCCTCCTCAGAGAAGAAGAAAATAGTCGACATCCAAATATTTACTGTTTAAAGTAGAGGAGGAGGAAGAGGAGGAGGAGGAGGAGGAGGAGGAGGAGTAGTAGGAGGAGGAGGAGGAAGAGGAGGAGGAGGTCATCCCGACTAAAGTTTCATCAGTTGGTCATTTTTTGATCACGGCGTTTTGAGCACATGTGATGGAGAATATCTGGATGTCGTCGCCATAGAAACGATACGCTGTAGTAGGAGTGATGCTGTAGTACGGTAATCCCTCGCTTACATGCGCTCCAAGATGCACGGCTTCACTACATCGCAGATTTTTAAGTAGGTAGTCACATGATACCGTACGTGCATTCTATTGGCTGACAGCATCCGTGTGTGTGCTGCGTTCAGAGACGCGCGGAACACGGCGCACATTCGTGTATTAAAGACGCACTTTTCTCTAATACTTTTAAATACAAAAGTGTTATAAACAGTCTATAAGGTGTTTATAAGGTGGTTTAACGTCTGTGTGGGGGAGGGGTCATAAACGTTTAAATTACTGTAAATAATAAATAGTTCGTCGCTCTATCGAGGAATTTTGTTCTTCATGGGAGGTTCCTGGAACACATTAACAGTGAGTAACGAGGGATCACTGTACTAGTACTGTGAAAGCATGTGGGTCTTGTTAAACTGTTAGCGCTGCAGCTAACATTAGCATTTCTACAGGTTAACACAACAGTCACAGAGCTAACTGCTACTAGCTGCTAAGTGCTTTGAGCTGCGTTCTGCTGGTCTTGTTCTGTGGGTCACACAGTAGATGCTACTGTAGATGCTACAGTGGATGCTAGATGCTATAGTAGGTGCTATAGCAGAAGCTAAAGTAGATGCTACGGTAGATGCTATAGTAGATGCTAGGTGTTACAGTAGATGCTAGATGCTACAGCAGATGCTACAGTAGATGCTACAGCAGTTGCTAGGTGCTACAGTAGATGCTTTATGCTACAGTAGATGCTACAATAGATGCTAGGTGCATCTATTAGATCCTAGAGTAGATGCTAGACGCTACAGTATATGCTAGATGATACAGTAGATACTAGGTGCTACAGTAGATGCTAGATGCTACAGCAGATGCTAGGTGCTACAGTAGATGCTAGATGCTACAGCAGATGCTAGGTGCTACAGTAGATGCTAGGTGCTGCAGTATATGCTAAATGCTACAGTAGATGCTACAGTAGATGCTAGGTGCTACAGCAGATGGTAGGTGCTGCAGTAGATGCTAAATGCTACAGTAGATGCTGCAGTAGATGATAGGTGCTACAGCAGATGCTAGGTGCTGCAGTAGATGCTAAATGCTACAGTAGATGCTGCAGTAGATGATAGGTGCTACAGCAGATGCTAGGTGCTGCAGTAGATGCTAAATGCTACAGTAGATGCTAGGTACTACAGTAGCTGCTAGGTGCTACAGCAGATGCTAAGTGCTACAGCAGATGCTAGGTGCTACAGCAGATGCTAGGTGCTACATTCGATGCTAGGAACTGTCTTGATGTCACGTTGTCGTTTCAGTCCAGTGAAACCGGACGTGACTCGTTTCCGTGGTGAAATACCACAAACAATTAGCGCTGGATGTCAGCTGGGCGTCGGCGTCGGATGGCGGCGTCGGCCTCTTGCTCGCCGTCCGCCGGCTGTAATTAATCACGAGCCCCTCGCCGGCGTCGCGTTCATTAATTAGCGGCGTGACAGCGAGGTGTCCCTGAACCTCTCGCTAATTAACAGCTTCTTTAGCGGCTCTGAGACAGATCAGTGAGGAGGAGGAGGAGGTGATGATGATGGCGGTGATGATGACACCCAGAGCCCCGCCCCCAGCGGCCACATGCCACATTGTTGTTGATGTTGATGAATGGATTCATCCGCTGATGAAACGCAGTGAAAGAGGAGCGGCGCTTCGCAGGAGGACAGGAAGGGTTAGGGTTAGGTTAGGTTAGGTTAGGTTAGGTTAGGTTAGGTTAGGTTAAGTTAGGTTAGGTTAAGTTAGGGTTTAGTTAGGGTTAAATTAGGGTTAAATTAGGGTTAGGGTTCAATTGGAGTTAAATTAGGGTTAGGTTTAAGTTAGGGTTAAGTTAGGGTTAGGGTTAAGTTAGGGTTAATTTAACTCCAACCCTAATGTTAAATTAGGGTTAACCCCAACCTTAACCACAGAGTTAAACTATGGTTAAGGTTAAGTTAGGGTTAAATTAGGGTTACATTAGGGTTGGGGTTAAGTTAGGGTTAATTTAACTCCAACCCTAATGTTAAATTAGGGTTAACCCTAACCTTAACCATAGAGTTAAACTATGGTTAAGGTTAGGTTAGGGTTCAATTAGGGATATGATTGAGTTAGGGTTAGGTTTAAATTAGGGTTAGTTATGGCTGGGGGTTTGTTAGGTTTAGGGTAGGTTAGGGTCAGAGTTAAGTTAGGGTTAGATGGGGTTAAGTTTGGTTAGGGTTAAGTTAGGGTTAGGTTCAGTTTAAATTAGGTTACGGTTAAATGAAGGTTAGGTAGGGTTAGGCTTGGTTGGGGTTAGGTTATGGTTAGATTAGGGTTAGGTTAGGTTAGGTTAGGTTTAGGTTTAGGCTAGGTTAGGGTTAGGGTAGTCATGGGTTATTTGTAATCCTGACCAGTAACCAGATTACTAAAACAACCTACTGTTATTAGCCAGATTACATTCGATTTGTCATTCAATGAACTGATTAATTGATCTGTTTGACCAACGATCAGCTTTGTCAGAAGGTGGTTGTTGATCAGAGAGGGTTTGAACCTCAGAGTCCACTCAGGTAAACAGTCCAGGTGTTATCAGAGCTGATCTCGAATCTGATAGGCTCTCGGCGTGTTCCCGTGTTTCCTGTTGGAACATGCTGGGGGTCGGACCCCTCCTCCCGCGGCGTTCTTTCCTCCTCCGATGATCTACGACGCCTCATCAATCAGCCCCGCCCCCCTCCCCTCGGAGCGCCGCGCTGCTTTTTTGACGCCTCGACCTCTCAGGCCCGCTTTGAAGCGTCGGTTGGGTGTCGGTTAGGTGTCGGTTAGGTGTCGGTTAGGTGTCGGTTAGGTGTCGGTTGGGTGTCGGTTAGGTGTCGGTTAGGTGTCGGTTAGGTGTCGGTTAGGTGTCAGTTAGGTGTCAGTTAGGTGTCGGTTTATGGCTGATGGCAGCAGATAAGATTCCTGACCGGGCCGTAAACCAACAACCTCACCTGAAACATTCCTGAAGAGGAGCTGCTTCGCCTCCTGCTTCTGATTCTGTAACCAGGAGGTGAGGCGGGTTTCACTTCCCGCGTTATCTCAGGTTGAGCCTGAACCAATCAGAAGCCGGCGAGTGAATCCGGTTGGACATCGGGTCAAATCCCGCCCACGTGGGTCTGCAGATGTCCGACGGGTTTTATGTGAGTTCAGGAGTTCGCCTGACGTTTTAAGACACCTGACGGCTGCAGGGAGCACTACCCCCCCCTCCCATTCCATTATGCACAGGTGCATGATGGGAAGGCGGAGCTGCGTGCCACAAACCATTTGGAAGTGCAAAGGCGGGGGAGGGGGAGGTTAGTTAGTGGGCGTGTGAAAAGAAAACGACACTAATTTATTGGCAATAAAAGCCCCCAAATGCCCCGCCCCGTCGCCCCCCAGCCCAGACTGTCTTACTCAGCAGTCTCCCTCCTCCCCCTCCTCCAACTTCCTCCCCTCCTAAATGTCAGACACGCTGAGCGTCGTAACCAATCAGACTGATGACGGGCAGGTGAGGGCTCGACGCCCACCTGGAGCCGTGCTCATCAGCGTGACCTCAACGTGACCCCCAACGTGAGCCCCGCCTCCAGCCTCCACATGTGACTCTCACGCCAGATCAACACACAAAGGCCGTGTACAGGGGGTGGGTTAGCTAGCAGTTCGTGTTAGCATCTAGCGCTAATAGTTATGTTAGCTCGCAGTTCAGGTTAGCATCTAGCGCTGATAGAGTCATGTTAGCTAGCAATTCAGGTTAGCATCTAAATCTGATGAGTCAGGATAGCTAGCGGTTCAGGTTAGCATCTAGCGTTGATGGAGTCATGTTAGCTAGCAGTTCAGGTTAGCATCTAAATCTGATGAGTCAGGATAGCTAGCGGTTCAGGTTAGCATCTAGCGTTGATGGAGTCATGTTAGCTAGCAGTTCAGGTTAGCATCTAAATCTGATGAGTCAGGATAGCTAGCGGTTCAGGTTAGCATCTAGCGCTGATGGAGTCATGTTAGCTAGCAATTCAGGTTAGCATCTAAATCTGATGAGTCAGGATAGCTAGCGGTTCAGGTTAGCATCTAGCGCTGACTGAATCAGGTTAGCTAACAGTTCAGGTTAGCCGCTAAATCCAGTGGTACCATGATTTATTTCAGGTGAGCTGCTCAAACTTCTGGAAACCAGAAAGGTTTGAGTTATTTTTCTTCATAAATCACGTTAAATATTTTAGACGATCGGGAAACGTCGACGTTTTATTTAGTTTCTTCAAAACGCGTCAAACTTTATTCAACCAACAGATTTACAACAACGTCACAGACCAAAGAAGAAAAGTACATCATAAACCAATTTAATGTAAAGACCTCACACACACACACACACACACACACACACACACACACACACACACACACACACACACACACACACACACACACACACACACACACACACACACACACACACACACACACACACACACAAAACAAAACCACAATCCTGAAGTTAAATGTTTAAAATGTGACTTACATTCAGACTTCAGCCCCATGGGTGTGTGTGTGTGTGTGTGTGTGTGTGTGTGTGTGGTGGGGTATCTGGGTGTGTGTTGGGGGGGTCGGTGAGGGGGGGTTGTGGTATTTGGGTCACACTTGAAATCAAACAGATTCACCTCTAGCTGAGACGGATGATTTATTCAGATGCTGGCAGCCGGTCGGCACGGCGACAGATTGTGTTCTTGGTGATCTGCCTGTCGGCGCCGAAGGGAAAGCGAGAGACGAGTCCCAGCAGAGAGAGCTTTAGCTAGTTAGCATAGCGTAGCCTGGGTTAGCTTAGCAGGAAAATGCTAGTTTGAATCTGGGCCAGGCAGCTCAGGACGTGTCTGAAACGCGATCTGCTTACTTTTCTTCTTTCATCGTTGATTTATTTCAGCTCGCTAGCTGCTGGCGCTTCAGCTAAAAGGTTAGCGCGGGTCCGCCGCCTCAAAGCTAAAACGAGACCTCAGCAACCGTCCAATCAGGTGACAGATAGACGCATCAGTCAGCTCCAATCAGTTCAGTTGTTATTGACTTTGTCGTCCGCTGGCAGCTTTGATGGTTGTCTGTGCGGCGCTAGCGCTAACACCTGGGGGTCAGCGGGTCAGGGGTCCCTCACAGGTGAGCCATTAATCAGAGGTGGGCGGAGAGCCTGAAGGCCCCGCCTCCAAACGTGTGTGAAAATTGACACACGACTGTCATTTTGCTAACAGTGCTAACAATGCTAACAGCGCTAAGTTTCAAAGAATCCTCTGATCCAAGTCGGAACCAGAGTCAGATCCATGAACTGAGGCTCAGTGTCCCCCCGGGCCCGGGTTCAGGGTTCAGGGTTCAGGGGTCGGTGAGTTTGTGGGCGGGGCCAGCGACGGCGGTATCGGGGGTAGGTGCCCCCTTTCTGCCTGTCTGTCCTGCACCTGCAGGCTTTTCATCAGGCGGTAGGACGGTAGGAGGTGACACACACCCCAATTCAGACGTACAAGGAGGAGATTAGGTCCCATTCAGGCTCCTTTTGTTGTGCTGGGGGGGGCGGGGGCGGGGACAGAGGCAGGAGAGGCGGGTCCTCTGAAGGCCGCCCCCCGGTGAGGTGCGTTTAATCTCCTCCGTCGGCGTTCAAAAGAGCGTTCTTGAAGTGTAATTGACACCAAACCCGGAGAAGCACTTGAACGTCACTCAGCTGCTCTGGTTACTTATTGATCACTGACGTATCGGTGATTGATTTATTGATCAGAAGTCTTCAAGAAGGGTCCACTGAGATACTGCAGACCTGAAGAGAGCATCTAGAACTGATGGACTCGGGTTAGCTAGTGGTTCAGTTTAGTAGCTAAAACTGATAGCATAAGGCTAGCTAGTGGCTCAGTTTAGCAGCTAGGACTGATGACTTAAGGTTAGCTCGCGGTTCTGGAGTCAAGTTAGCTAGCGGTTCAATTAAGTAGGTTCAACTGATAACGTACGGTTAGCTAGCAGTTCAGTTTGGTAGCCACCATTAGCTTAGCCACCCGCTACATCTCCCCTAATGATGGACTAGCTAATGCTAACTTTGTGTGTTTGTGGGGGTTTTTTAAACCTCCAAACCAGGAAGTGGGGCGCCGGCGACCCTGCTGCTCTGAGGGTCGGGTGTCGGGCGTTGGCGGCCCCTGAGGGCCCGCCTGGCGAAGTGTTCTGGTCCCAGTTCAAATCAGTAAAACACACAGAGCCCCTCCAAACGTATTTACTCTCCCCCATTCAGCGCCGCACAAAGAGCGTCTCCATCACGTCTTCCTGGAGTGGGACGGCGTTTTGTCTCCACCACATAAACAACCCCCGTTCTTCTTCTCTCTCCGGCTGCCCCGAGTCTCAATGGGGGGTGTCAGCGCTGAAGAATGCCTCGCCCTCCCCCGCCTCCTCCGTCAGCCGCCGTCCGGCCGGCTGACAGCTTCCCCTCCGTGTCGCCCGGCGACTGAAAGGACCACACACACACCGCCGGCGTGTCCTTCATGCGGGGGCAATTCTTCTTCCTGGCTTCCATTGAGGGGGGGGGGGGGGGTCGTCTGAGCTTTTCTCTCTAGACGTTTTCACCCTCAAGGACTTCCAAACAAATTTCAAGCATGAGTGTAAAAGATGCTGAGTGTCTGCACACAATGGACACGCCCCCTTTTTGTCTTCCAGGTCAAAAGTCCCGAAAAAGTAAAATGCAGGCCTCATCCAACCAGAAGGACCCCAGCAGGGGTCAGAGGGCGGAGCCTATCACATCTGATGACCGCACAGACAGGAAGGGGCGTGACCAGTAGCACACGGACATGTGACGCTGGAGCAGCGTAGCCAGTCATTGGCTGATTCAGCAGGTGATGTAGGTCCTAGTAGACAACTTACATGACAGACCAGTAATAACACAACAGACCAACAACAGACCAGTAATAACACAACAGACCAACAACAGACCAGTAATAACACAACAGACCAGTAACAAACCATTTATAACATAACAGACAGTAATGACACAACAGACCACTAATAACACAACAAACCTGTAATAACACAACAGACCACTAATAACACAACAGACAGTAATAACACAACAGACCAGTAATAAAACAACAAACACAACAGACTGTAATAACACAGGAGAGGAGAGGAGGAAAGTGCGTTCGCTCGAAGAAAGAGAAGAGGAACACCAAGAGTATAGGACTAAGAGTAGGGACGTTGAATGTTGGAACTATGACAGGAAAAGGTAGAGAGTTGGTTGACATGATGCAGAGAAGGACGGTAGACATACTGTGTGTCCAGGAGACCAGGTGGAAAGGTAGCAAGGCCAGAAGTTTAGGAGCAGGGTTCAAGTTGTTCTATCATGGTGTAGATAGGAAGAGAAATGGAGTAGGAGTTATCTTGACGGAGGAGTTTGTTAGGAATGTCCTGGAGGTAAAAAGAGTACTTTCTTCCAGAAGAGGCAGGAACATAGAGTGACCTGTAAGAGTGGAGGTAGGAGCACACAGGTAGACTACATCTGGTGTAGACGGTGTAACCTGAAGGAGATCAGTGACTGTAAAGTAGTGGTAGGTGAGAGTGTAGCCAAACAGCATAGGATGGTGGTGTGTAGGATGACTCTGGTGGTGAGGAAGATCAAGAGGGCAAAGGCAGAGCAGAAGACGAAATGGTGGAAGCTGAAAAAGGAAGAGTGTTGCATGACTTTTAGGAAGGAGTTAAGACAGGCTCTGGGTGGTCAGGAGGTGCTTCCAGATGACTGGACAACTACAGCTAATGTGATCAGGGAGACAGGTAGGAGAGTACTTGGTGTGTCATCTGGAAGGAAAGTAGATAAGGAGACTTGGTGGTGGAATGAGGAGGTACAGGAGTGTATACAGAGAAAGAGGTTAGCCAAGAGGAAGTGGGACACTGAGAGGACTGAGGAGAGTAGACAGGAGTACAGGGAGATGCAGCGTATGGTGAAGGTAGAGGTAGCAAAGGCCAAACAAGAAGCTTATGATGACTTGTATGCTAGGTTGGACAGTGAGGAGGGAGAGACTGATTTATACCGGTTGGCAAGACAGAGAGACAGAGATGGGAAGGACGTGCAGCAGGTTAGGGTGATTAAGGATAGGGATGGAAGTCTATTGACAGGTGCCAGTAGTGTGATGGGAAGATGGAAAGAGTACTTTGAAGAGTTGATGAATGTGGAAAATGAGAGAGAACAAAGACTAGAAGAGGTGACTGTTGTGGACCAAGATGTAGCAAAGATTAGTCAGAATGAAGTGAGGAGGGCATTGAAGAGGATGAAGAGTGGAAAGGCAGTTGGTCCTGATGATATACCTGTAGAGGTATGGAAGTGTCTAGGAGAGGTGGCGGTAGAGTTTCTGACTGGGTTGTTCAACAGGATCTTAGATAGTGAGAAGATGCCTGAGGAATGCAGGAGAAGTGTGCTGGTGCCCATTTTTAAGAACAAGGGAGATGTGCAGAGTTGTGGCAACTACAGAGGAATAAAGCTGATGAGCCATACAATGAAGTTATGGGAGAGAGTAGTGGAAGCTAGACTAAGGGCAGAAGTGAACATTTGTGAGCAGCAGTATGGTTTCATGCCAAAACAGAGTACTACAGATGCAGTATTTGCTCTGAGGATGTTGATAGAGAAGTACAGAGAAGGCCAGAGGGAGCTGCATTGTGTTTTTGTAGATCTGGAGAAAGCTGATGACAGGGTGTCCAGAGAGGAACTGTGGTATTGTATGAGGAAGTCTGGAGTGGCAGAGAAGTATGTTAGAGCGGTGCAGGACATGTATGAGGACTGTAAGACAGTGGTGAGGTGTGTGTAGGTGTGACAGAGGAGTTCAAGGTGGAGGTGGGACTGCATCAGGGATCAGCTCTGAGCCCCTTCTTGTTGCTATGGTGATGGACAGGCTGACAGACGAGGTTAGACAGGAATCTCCGTGGACTGTGATGTTTGCAGATGACATTGTGATCTGCAGTGAGAGCAGGGAACAGGTGGAGGAGAAGCTAGAGAGGTGGAGGTTTGTCCTGGAAAGGATAGGAATGAAGGTTAGCCGCAGTAAGACAGAGTACATGTGTGTGAAAGAGAGGGACCCAAGTGGAAGAGTGAGGTTACAGGGAGAAGAGATCAAGAAGGTGGAGGATTTGAAGTACTTAGGGTCAACAGTCCAGAGCAATGGAGAGTGTGGAAAAGAGGTGAAGAAGCGTGTCCAGGCAGGATGGAACGGGTGGAGGAAAGTGTCAGGTGTGATGTGTGATAGAAGAGTTTCAGCTAAAATGAAAGGAAAGGTGTACAAAACTGTGGTGAGACCAGCGATGTTGTTTGGTCTAGAGACAGTGTCACTGAGGAAAAGACAGGAGACAGAGCTGGAGGTAGCAGAGATGAAGATGCTGAGGTTCTCTCTGGGAGTGACCAGGATGGATAGGATCAGGAATGAGTACATCAGAGGGACAGCACATGTTAGAGGTTCTGGAGATAAAGTCAGAGAGTCCAGACTGAGATGGTTTGGACATGTCCAGAGGAGAGATAGTGAATGTATTGGTAGAAGGATGCTGAGTTCTGAACTGCCAGGCAGGAGGCCTAGAGGAAGACCAAAGAGGAGGTTTATGGATGTAATGAGGGAAGACATGAAGGTAGTTGGTGTGAGAGAAGAGGATGAGAAGACAGGGTTAGATGGAGGCAACTGATTGGCTGTGGCGACCCCTGAAGGGAAAAGCCGAAAGGAAAAGAAGAAGACAGTAATAACACAACAGACAGTAGTAACACAACAGACCAGTAATAACTGGTGAATAGTGAAACCAGTTCATCCTGGAGTCACTCTGATCAGGTTCTCTCTTTGATTCTGTCTCATGGACTCCCCCCACCTCCTCTGCCCCTCCCCCTCGCCGTCCCACTGACTGATGGGTTGGACTAAATGGGCCAGCGCCTCCCGGTCCGCCTTTAACGCTAAACAGCCGTGACGGCGGCGGCGGGAACTCTGACCTTCATGATGTAACGGAGCGGGAGGAGTCGCTGATGTGAGCAAGGCCTCAGATTACGATGGAACACGTCCCGCCGCCGCCGCCAAGTGGCGTGACAGACGGCGTCCCGCCGCCACCGCCGAGTGGCGTGACAGACGGCCGCCATTTTAATCACAGCCCAATCTCTGAGGCACTAAAAGCGTTTACTGTCGGCCGTAAAGCAGGAGGCATGACGGGACGTCCCGACGGCGTAGGAAGATGGACCGCCGCCGCCTCTGGGAGTGATGACATCACAACGCTCAGTCAGCAAGGACCGCCTCCTTCAGGACGGACCGCCTCCATCAGGACGGACCGCCTCCATCAGGACGGACCGCCTCCATCAGGATGGACCGCCTCCATCAGGATGGACCGCCTCCTTCAGGATGGACCGCCTCCACTGTCTCCAGTGGAGGCGGAGTCAGTTGGTTCCTCTTTGAGCTCATTAAATATTTAGGGGGAGTTTAAGCGTTTGAGGGATTAGTTCTGCCTCCAGGGGTTTTTGGGCGGTAATGGGGGGGGCTACAGGGGCTACAGGCTGTTTAATCCCCCCCATCCCGCTGTTTGATGCTTCAATAGCGACCACGTCCACGATGGCGAGGGTCTAGGTTCTCTAGACCTGGGTTTGTGGACAGAACCAGGATCTGGGGGGGGTCCACGCCCCCCCCAGGAAGGGATCTGAAGACGCTGTCTGTCTCTAATGAGGCTCATCCTGGTTCTCCATCAGTGATGATGATGATGATGATGATGAAGCAGCTGACGCCGCCGCCGCCGGTTCTGATGGGGGGTTCTGGTGTTTACATGTGAACCAGCTGAACGGGGGGGGGGGTGTCTTTGTCGTGGCACCGCTCGATAAACTGACACCCCCAGGCTCCTGGGACCGGGGCCCAGAGTACCGGGGGGCCCCGCGGGGCCACGCCTCTCCGCCGCCATATGCTGGAGAAAACCCTCAGACCCGGGTCTGAAGACGCTGTCCTGACCCATTTCCACTGTATCCACACCGTTAGCGCTGCTAGCGGTTTCTGTGTTTACTATGGTTGCTATGGTTACTGTGTTTGCCGTGGGTCACATCCTGCTGAGAGGCGGGGCCGTCACCTGGGGGGGGTCAGGGGGGACAGAACCGGACCTCCATCTGGGATCCATTCGAGTTTTCTGATCAAGTTTGAATTTAACATCTAATCAATCAGGATGACCCGTGATGGGAGGGGCTTAAACAGGAAGTTAGTTTAGGCCTTAATTATATTATTATTATTATTTGTAGTAGTAGTAGTAAAATTATCATGATTATTGCTTTTACTTCTGTTAACATTATTATTATTATTATTATTATTATTATTATTATTATTATTATTATTATTATTATTATTATTATTATTATTTTTATTATTATTATTATTAGTAGTAGTAGTAGTAGTAGTAGTAGTAGTACTAGTATTAGTGTTAGTATTATTATTATTATTATTATTATTATTATTATTATTATTAGTATTGATATAAATGTTGTTATTTTTATTATTAACATTTTTATTGTTGTTTTATTATTTTCCACATTATTATTATTAACATTATTATTACTATTGTTGTTTATTATTATTATTATTATTATTATTATTATTATTATTATTATTATCAGTGCTATTATTTTTTTAATTATTTTTATTATATTAAAAAAATCTTCATAAAAATGACTCAAAACATTTTCCAAATCGTAATTTAATTTATTTTAAATCCCCCAAATATCTCAGCTATTATTAACACATATCACAAAGATTTTTGTTTTTTTTTCTCAAGTTTAAAAATAAATAGATAAATAAATAAATATATAAATTATGAAACCACAGGATGAGGTGAGTCGAGTAAAGATCGTCGGCTGTGATTGGCTGAAATGGCTCGGGGAAATAAATCCTTTATTTTATTTCACATCTTACCAGTAAAACAGACAAAAACAAACAGGCGTGAATAAACGCGAGTCTGTTATTATGAACAATAAGACCCGGTCCTCGTCTTATTGCCCCGGAGGAGCAGCTCCTCCTTTTATTGCCCCACGGGGTCATTTCCAGCCCCGTCCCGTCGCTGCGTCGCTGGAGGAGATAATCCTGTGATAAATCCTCCCTCGTCCTTCACAGTTGTCATAGCAGGACCATAAACAGCATTTATAACAATCTGGGGGGGTCGGGGTGGGTGGGGGCTGCTTAGCATGCAGAACAGATTAAGATGGTCTGCTTAGAGCCGCCGCCTCATCCGTGACAGACAGACGGCCTTCTGGGAAATGTTCGTTTATTCCCAGGGAAACAAAAAAATAATAATAAAGAAAGAAATAAAAAAAGAAGATTTAAGTTCTAGAAACGGTTAAAGGGAGGAAACGCACACACACACACACACACACACACACACACGCACACACACACACACACACACACACACACACACACACAAATAAACGTGAGAATAAAGAAAAACATCAAATCAACACGTTTGTTGTTTCAGGATTCCGGTCGGATGTTCCGGAACTCATCGGTCGGATCACCAGGCCTCATCCGGCCAGAAGAAACCAGCAGAGGTCAGAGGTCAGAGGGCGGAGCCTAACACAGCTGATGACCACACAGACAGGAAGGGGTGTGGCCTGCCAGAACTGGACCAGCGCAGCCAGTCATTGGCTGATCAAGCAGGTGATCACAGACCAGTAAAAACACAACAGACAGCCTGAACGTGTTTGACCTGATTGGTTATTGATCTGATTGGTTATTAATATGAATGGTTATTGATCCACTGGTTATTGATTGTCGCCGGTAGCTGGTTGTTTACCCACCATCATTTGTAAACATTCCGCCTGTCGCCTGCCGATAATGAGCCTGTCAGTCGTGACCCAGGGTTCAACATCCCCACAGCCATTCAGCGTTTCCTCCTGATTTCTCTCGGTTTCCTCGCCACTTCCTCTTCCTCTTCCTCCTCTTCTTCCTCATCCAGGTTTGAGATGTGAAGAGAGATGAAAGAGGAGAAGAGATGAAGGGAGGAGGAAAGGAGGTGAGGATGTGGGAGGGAAGGAGGAGGAGAAGACGAGAGGTTCTGGTGTCGCCATCAGAAGAAGGAAGGAAGCAGGAAGTCCTGAGGGACCGCCCCTCCACCCTCTCACCCAATCAGCTTCTGCCTTTGGGCCGCTTCAACCAGGAGCCTCATGAATCCTGCAAATGTGTCAAATCGGCGCCGAGCTCCACCTGTTCACACCCGTAAGCCCCGCCCACCACCTAGAGCACATCCAGGAAGTGACCCATGGGCCCTCACCAACCAATCAGAGCTCCGTGGGCGGAGTTACGCCAGGTGTTTCAACGATACGACGACTAATGAACATTTCCTCACCGCGACTCCCAGAGAACTTTGCTGTGAAGCAAACGTCCAATCAGAACGCACGCAGATGATGATGATGTCATCCAATCACGACATGTGTCACGACATGCGTTGCTAATAGCTGGTTTTCAGTCATGTGAGCAGATGATGGGATGGAGGCCCTTGTAGCTTACATGTTAATAAGCTACAAGTAATAATGGTAACAAGTAATAATGCTAACATGCTAGCCAACGTAGCCGCTGGGTCAAAACGACCAATCAGAATCAAACTGACCTGAAAATAATTAATTGATCAATTAATAACCCATTAATTATCCAATAATCACCTTTAACAATGGTTAATATGCCCCGCCTTCTACTTCCTGGATCCTTCCTGGACCCGCCCCCCCGATGGTACCTCCCTTCGCCAATGTTAACTCCCTCTGCCAATGGTAACTCCCTCCACCAATGCTAAGTCCCTCCACCGATGCTAACTCCCTCCACCGATGCTAACTCCCTCCGCTGATGCTAACTCCCTCCGCCAATGCTAACTCCCTCCGCCAATGCTAACTCCCTCCGCCAATGCTAACTCCCTCCGCCAATGTTAACTCCCTCTGCCAATGGTAACTCCCTCCACCAATGCTAAGTCCCTCCACCGATGCTAACTCCCTCCACCGATGCTAACTCCCTCCGCTGATGCTAACTCCCTCCGCCAATGCTAACTCCCTCCGCCAATGCTAACTCCCTCCGCCAATGCTAACTCCCTCCACCGATGCTAACTCCCTCCGCCGATGCTAACTCCCTCCGCCGATGCTTACTCCCTCCGCCAATGCTAACTCCCTCCGCCAATGCTAACTCCCTCCGCCAATGCTAACTCCCTCCGCCAATGCTAACTCCCTCCGCCGATGCTAACTCCCACTGTTTTAATGAAGAATTTATCTGGACTTAATGGACAAATTAGAGACATTTAATGTGTAAAATAACATATTTTGGTTCATTCAGGGGGCATCATGGTGGGAGGGCGGGGCACAAAGGTGGTGGGGGGGGGCGCTGATGAGGAAGACGGAGAAGAAAGAAGCACATTAGAGAGGAAGTTGGGAGTCTGAACTCCGTTTGTCTCCGAAGCTCCAAAACAGCAGCCAGCATGGTGCCAATTAGCACGGAGCACGCTAGCACAAGCCCCCCCGCCGCCGCCACTATGCCGCCGCCCCCCCCCGCCGCGTCTGATTAAAGTGCATATTGATGGTATAAATTATCTCCCGCGACAATAGATAGCCGGGCATCTATATGTAAATGTTTAATTAACCCGTGGCTGAATCGCCGCACCGGTCCAGAGCGGAGGTTATTAATCTGATGATGGCGGCCGTAACGCCGACGCCGCCCAAACGAGGCGTTTGGCACGGCGAGGCGGATCCATCAGAGGTGGCGCCGCCGCGTTTCCTAAAGCGCTGTTTGTTCTCAGTGATGAAGTCGGCGCCACATCGCTCTTTAAAGGTGGGCTCGGATCGGACTAATGGGGTTCCTGGCTGGATTTCAAGCCCCGCCCACCTCCGCCGCATTCCCTCCCGCCCACCTGGCCCCACCCACCCCAGACTGGACTGTACCAAACAGAAATGACGACCAGATTGATCAGGATTCGTCGTCTGAATCCAATTGATAACACGCCGTCACATCGGGCAGGGTCAGGTGTTGATGGGCGGGGTCAAATTGGGTTGGGCGGGGTCAGTTGGGGTCGGGCGGGGTCATCTGAAACCGTCCTGATCTCAGGAGACGAACAGAGACAAACAGCTGCAGGTGAGGCTGTGAGGAGAGGCGGGGCTCCAAATGCCCGCCCCCCTGGGAGGCCACGCCCCTTCACTAGACTCTCTGTTATTCGTCGATGAGGAAGAGGAAACAGGAGACGTCTACTGGATTCAGTTCAAGAAGGGAAGAGGCCTCAAGACCTGGTCCAGAATCAGTGATCACATGACCCCGAAAGGGGCGGAGCTTCACCTCATCATCAAGAACCTCGATCTGCTCCGATTTTAGAAAACATTCAAACGTCGTCAAATCAAACGCCGTCAATCGCTTGACGTCCCGACTCTCGTTAAACGCGTTTGTCGCCGCCTACTTCCTGCTTCCTGTTTCCTGTGATGAAGATGATGATGATGATGATGATGATGATGAATTTTGTCTTCTTCAACGCCAGAAAGATGCTGAAGTCACCACGGATTCTGTCAGACGACGGCGAGAGACAGATCACACACACACACACACACACACACACACACACACACACACACACACACACACACACACACACACACACACACACAGCGAAGTGACAGCCCATCTAATTGGGATTAATCATCTGGCAGCTCCAGTTGAGCGTCGTCGTCGCCATCTGAACAGGAGCGGCGTTGACCCGGAGAAGAGAGGTGGGCGTCGCCCCCCCACCCCCACCCCCACCCATGGGGGTCGACGCCCATTATTATTCCTCCACCACAGAAGAAGAAGAATCTTTAGGATTCTGGGGGTCAAGAACAAAAAAAATGCACGGAGGAAAAGAAGAAACAAGATCGACGAGCATGAAGAAGAACGAGGAAGAGGAGGAGGAGGAGGAGGAGGAGGAGGAGGAGGAGGAGGAGGAGGAGGAGGAGGAAGGCTGCATTATTCCTTTGATTCTCGCTTTGAGTTACAAGAGGAACGTTTCTGTCGAGGGAGGGGGGAAAAAGAAAAGAAAGAAAAATCAAAAATTCATCTGAGACTTCCAGGAGCGAAGAGACACGAGGAAGAGGAGGAGGAGGAAGAGGAGGAGGAGGAGGAGGAGGAGGAGGAGGAGGAGGAGGAGGAGGAGGAGGAGGAGGAGGAGGAGGAGGAGGAAGATGAGTGTGATGGAACCAACATTTGCAGAAAGTTCCAGCTCCTTAAGCAATTATTAGCGCTGATAGTTTGACGTGTTCACCAGTCGTCAACAACGGGCTGTAACCACGACAACAAAGCAGGAGTAAACACCGCCCGGGGCGGGGCCACAGGAGGGACGCGCCGGGACATGAATTAAACATACGCTGCTTCTTCTTCTTCTTCTTCTTCTGCTATCGCTCTGAATCAGGGACTTCATTATCCTCCAATCAGCTGATTCAGGAGCGGTGTGTCGTAGCATCACGGTTGCCGCGGAAACGGGACGTTCAGGACTTCATGGGGTGACCCCGCCCACATCCTTTTCATCCCGCCGGCTCTACTTTTATTTAATTGCCACTCAAACAACGGTCCAATCGGAGAAGCCCCTTTCCTCCAGCCACGCCCACCCCCTCCAAAAGTCCCGCCCCCCCCAAAAACACCTGGTTTTTTTTCTGATGATGATGACATCATCCCAGAGCCCCTCCCATCAAGTAAATGAACACATGTGTTCATTCTGAGGAGGGACGCATCATTAATCCCACCGGGGCGTGTCTGAGGGGCGGGGGTTAATTCAGGCGCCGCCGGAGCCGAGCGGAACAATTCAAGAGCTCCGCCTCCGCAGGAACATCATTAACAGGAAGTCATCGACCCGCCGGGTTCCACCGCTCCTCGCCGCCGCCGAGGCCTCGGATTCGTCCTGGAGACGAGTTATTATCTCCAGTCAGCTGATGGCGCCGCCGCCGCTAACCGTGACTCCGACTAATCCGTTACGCTCCGAATGCGGGCGTCGGTTCAGAGTAATGGAGTCCTGGACCGCGTCAGATTTGAAGTGCGATGGATGTTTAAGCCCCGCCTCCGTGTTTAAGCCCCGCCCCGCCGCCGCCAGGTTGCGTTTCAGATGAGCAGGAAGTGACACTCATCAGTGTTAGCAGACGGTTCACGCGACGACGAACACCTGGTCTCACCTGGAAGACAGGAAGTTGGCCCCTTTCAAAATAAAAGCGTCTATCCAGCTCTGAAATCGCTTCTTGTCAGAGAGAAAATATTTAAAATGCGGAATTTTCAGTTTGACATGAAATTACTTTCAGTTTCCTGCTTTTAAACACTAAAACTGTTGGTTTTAAGGTTTTTTTTTGTAGAATCAGTTTATTTTTATTAATAATAAAAACATTTGTGCAGTAAATGATCAATAATAATAATATTTAACACAAAGTGAAGGCGTCAAAACAATGAATAAAGCAAAACCACTGAATAAATAAGGCACAAAAAAAAGGTTTAATTTCTTATAAACATAAATAAATAAAAGGTTGGGAAGAAAGAAGACAAACAAATTTTTAAAGATTTAAAGATTAAAGAATAAAATGACGTATTACCTGAAAACTGTGATGAAGAAACAAAACACATTCATAGAAATTATTTAAATTAACAAACAACAAACAAACATACATATATATACACACACACACTTAATTTTACCTTGGAATTAATTATCTATCTATCTATTGATCTTTGTGATGTACGCTTTTTTCCCCCCTCTAAAACTATGTGAGAAAGGGGGTTGAGCTTCCGATTAATCAATCAATCCATTTTATTGGCTTATAATTAACTCTTATAATTAGAGGAAACTGGATTTATATTCTTTTTAGCGGAAAATATAAAAAACACTTCATAAACTTCATCATTAGCAATATTTTTAGAAGAAAAACATGTTTTTTAGTAAAATTAAAAAATTCTTTCTGTATTTTTAAGGACAAAATTCAAGAAGATAATTATAATGTTAATGATAATTCATGTTTTTCTTTAAACAACTTTATTTTTTAACATTTAATCAGATTTTTCAGCAAACAAACTGCAGGGATTTCTCACTCAAACGGTTTATTATCTAAATTTAATCTTTTTAATGTTGGAACGCTTTAAGAAAAAAAAAAGGTCTCGAACATAAAACATGTTTTTGAACCATCTTTTAAAACGAAACGCGCGCAGGAACCAACATTCATTTCCAGACGCCGCTACTTCCTGATCATTTCCTAGAAATGACAAATAATATTCTCCTTGGGAGAGGAACAATTAAAACGCGACGTCTTCATTCCTGTCAGGACTAAATGAATATTTGTGGAATCCCAGTAAAACCAGTCCGGCCTGAAAAACGGCCATAATTTAATCTGTCCTTAAGTATTTATCAAGATGAATAATCCCGGCGACGGCGCCCCCCCGCCCATAGCGGCGGATCCTTCGCCGCCGATCGCTCCGGCGCATCAATATTCAGACGATCAGCGGCCCATGAGTAAACAGGAAGAAGCGCTGGCCTCGGCAGATTTAGCGTTAGCGCGGCAGCTATTAACTGATCCGCCGTTATTTATTTCCCGTCCTTGTTATTAACGCCGGACGTGATATTATTCTAATTATATTCGGCCCAATCAGCGGCGCCGCCCGTCTCCCGCGCGTTTCCATTAGCTTTGTCTTTCACACTGCGATGCTAATTCAACGGGACATCAAACATTTAAATGGAGCTGAGATGCAGAGGTCAGGAGTTTTTTCTTCTTCGGCGCCGTTACGGCGTCCCCGTAATTGTATTTGCCCCCCCCCCCCAAACCAGATGACTGATCGCGCCGCGCCGTCCGTCCCGTCGCAGCAACGCTACACTAATGTGTTAGTTTGCGCTCTAATGCTAATATGTGTTTTGTTGGGGACGGGTCCCCGCCGGACGGAGTCCACAGCCTGCCCCCCCCCCCCAACGCCAGGGGGACAGGAAGTCAGGTAGGACCGACCAATCAAAGGGCTGGAGTGAGACAATGAGAGCAAATGAGAGGAAGACAAATGAGAGGATAAGGACAACATGAGGCAATGAGGACAACATGAGGCGATGAGGACAACATGAGAGGATGAGGATGATATGAGATGAAGACAACATGAGAGGATGAGGATGATATGAGATGAAGACAACATGAGATGATGAGGATGACATGACATGAGGACAACATGAGAGGATGAGGATGACATGACATGAAGACAACATGAGAGGATGAGGATGACATGAGATGAGGACAACATGAGGTGATGAGGACAACGTGAGATGATGAGGACGACCTGATATGAGGATGACATGATGACAACATGAGATGATGAGGACAACATACGACGATGAGGACAACATGAGATGATGAGGACAACATGAAGTGATATGGATGACATGAGGGGATGAGGACAAACGAGAGGATGATGACAATATGAGTCAATGTGGACAATTGAGAGGATGAAGACACCAGGAGATGGTGAGGACAATATCAGAGGATGAAGACAATATGAGATGACGAGGATAACACGAGATAATGAGGACAAATGAGAGGATGAATGAGACGATGAGGACAAAATGAGACAATGAGGACAAATGAGAGGAGGAGGTCAACATTAGAGGATGTGGATGACATGAGAAGAGGACAGGAGACAATGATGAGAAATGAGAGGATGAGTTGATGAGGACATGAGACAATGAGGACAACATGAGATGATGAGGACATGAGACAATGAGGAAAACATGAGAAGATTGAGGATGACATGAGGACAGCCTGAAATCACGATGACAAATGAGAGAATGAGAACAACATGAGACAATGAGGATCAATTTTAGAAGCTTTTTTCCTTCTATTTTCTCAAATAATGATGAAGACATGATGGTTGTTGGTTTGAATCCAGTCTCACTGGTTCCAGGTCTGACTCCAGGTCTGACTCCAGGTCTGACTCCAGGTCTGACTCCAGGTCTGACTCCAGGTCTGAGTCTTCTTCAGGATAGAGGAGCTGTTGGGTGGTGGTGGATGAACTTCGTCTTTCAGTTATTTTTGATCATAAATTTGATGTTTAGTCGGATTCAGACGTTAGAAATAAGAACCAGAATGGATTTAACTGATGCTGGACTGTCATGGGATTCGACCCCAGGAGGAGGAGGAGGGGGAGGAGGAGGGGGGGGGGTCTAATTTATCACCTAAGGTGCCGGGCGACCTCTGGGCGTCCCGGTCCCTCCATCACCTCCTCAGCTGCTCCCTTTAATTGTTGGAGGCGAGCGAGTAAATGAAAATCAACTGGCCTCATAATGAATGGAGGCCATTACTTTAAACCACACACACACACACACACACACACACACACACACACACACACACACACACACACACACACACACACACACACCGAGCAGCGCAGAGGCCGACTGAAGGTTTCTAGGGAAGACAACATCCAGGAAACATCAAAGCACCAAGCTGTCTGGTGACATCATCACCTCTCTGGTGACATCATCACCTCTCTGATGACATCATCAGCTCTCTATGTCCAGGTCCGGCCCACTAAACAGAACCCGGTGGCATCTGAACTTCTTCCTCTTCTGCACCGTTACCGGGACGATCCGTTACCGGGACGACCCCTGATGACCCCCGGAGGCGGGGCGGTGATGAAACGCCCCCGGTCTGCGTGCTAAAGGGGTTCATTAGCGGCCGCCATCAATCCTTCGTCGTTCTGAGGCTTTACATTCATCAGCAAAATTAAAAAAGTGTCATGTCGCCGCTGATTCGTATTCCTCCATCAGAAACACGCCGTCGAGCGGCGCTCATTTGCATATTGTCAGGATGTGATAATAAGTCATCGGGGGCCGGCTCAGAGGCGGGGTGAGATGAGATCTCCCAGCATGCCCGGCGGGAGGAGACAGATCTGAGGTGTGTTTACTTCCCGCCTTCATCACCTTCATGTTTACCTGTTTGATTCATCAACGCCGGACCCTGCCTTAAGCCCCGCCCACTCGGTCCTAACACTGGCGAGAGCTCGTGGTCGCCCGGCGATGGGCGGGGGGGCGGGATGAGGGTTATTACAGGGGTGATGTATGAACTGGGGACGGATGGGTGACTCCATTCGCACGAGGGTTTGTTGGTGACGGATGACGCCGGTCGATCCGCCCGGCAACTGATGACACCGTCAGAACCTTGAGGAAATTTTTTTTTGGCGGGGAAATAAATGAGATTGTTTTTAGCAACTCGGCATCACCTCGGCAACAGCGGTGACATCCCATAACGCGTTTTCATCATCTCAACTGTCAGCATCCGACGTATTTATATGAGGGACAAAACGCAACACATTTATTTAGCCTGTAGCATTAGCGCAGTGCTAGCATTAGCTGTTTTAGCTAATGGCTTATTAAATGTGTTGTTTTAGCTTGAAATATTATCTGACGCTCCTCCTGTTGTTCACCGCCGGCGTTGTTTTTGTTTGGTAACCAATCAGGAACTATGTTCTTCTTCTTTTTCTTTTTTAAGACAAGTTTTAAGACAGAAATAATAATTATAAGATTAATACAGAAATAAAAAATTATATAATAATTTTTAAATACTTTTAAATACTTTAAATAATTTTAAATGATTCTTTAAGACAGAAATAATAATAATGTATAATATCATAAATTATTGTGATTATGTCTTATTATCTTTTATTATCTTCTTATTACTTCTTATTACATTACTGTATATTATTATTATAATTATAAAATCAAATAATAATAATATAACAATATTATAAATATAATGTAATAATGTTTTTGTATATATTTACTATAGAAATATTGACAATTGAATGTTAATTTGATCAGATTTCATCAAATGCTTCTACTAGCTCAAAAATGGCACAATGCTAACATTAGCCGATGGGTAATCCAATTTTTTTATTTCACATTAGTGGATGGACTTTCACAAACTTTCTTTAACCCCATTGGATCACGATTTCACGGCAGTCAGGTTCGGTGTAGCAGCGCCATCTTCAGGCCGGTTCTGTCCAGCGGTAAACGTTATGGTGCTCTACCACCAGAAACCACCGGGGGCAGTGTAGCGTATATGGTGCTGCATTTAATGACATCACTGACTACCAACATTAGGAGGCGGAGCCTCCATTCATGACACTTGTCTCTTCACTGCCCCCTTGTGGACAGGAAGTCGAATGTCATTGGATAAATACCCATAGTTAATTGTTTCCTGATCCATCGTTAGCTTGAATCTCGTGGGTTTGATTTTCTGCCTCATCTTAGCATCCCAATTGGGAGGGGCTAATCATCCCAGCGCCACAAACAACATCACATTGGGGGGTTGGGGCGGTGGGGGGGTGGGAGAGGAGCGGCGCGACTCTGGCGCTGTCCCTGCCGTTTGTTTTTGAAGTGCTGAACAGTCGCCGGCGGCAACAGCGCTCAAATTCTCCATTTCCCTTCGTTCACTTTCATTTTAATGATGCTCTTCCTGCAGCTTAAGTCACGTCTTCCAGCGGGTAGCGGCGGCGCTGCGGAGGGTAGCGGCGCCTTTGAAATCAGACGCGAGTATATATTTAATTTAGCTGCGGGCGCGGCAGACACTCAGATTAATTGCCGCGGCGTTTTTGTTGTGGCCTTATAACGCCGCCGCGAAACAAAAGTTAGTTTAAAACAGCTCCTCCGCGACTTTTCCTGCACTAGTTAGCTAAAAGTTGCCGCGTCATTACCTTCCCCCCGTTAGCTTCCAGAGGACGGCGTTCCACCTAGAATGTAAATAAGTTGGTTGCGAAATAAATAATGCGACTGGAGGTTTGCGTTCGGGGGCCGCGGAGCGCCAAATATGTTCAAAGCCCCCCCACAAAGGCTACACATGTTAGCTGTTAGCGCCGCGGCTTCCTCCTTGTATGTTAATGGGGGGAGAAAAGCGCTCTTTTCAAAGGTTTCCCAGCAGCACCAGCGAACGTCTCCGGATCCGGGTTTCACACAAAAACAGATGAAATATTTATGCTAATTGTTAGCAAAACTTCCCACAAAAAGAAGACGAGTGTCATGTGACCAAGAGCTGTCAGGAGGCGCTGTCAGAATGACGGGGCTTTGAAACCCGCGGAGGAGCGTCAATCAAAGGCGTCGTCAATCAAAGGTACGCAAAAGGAGGTCGTCGCCCCCCCGTTAAAGGTGTTCATAATGAAAGGGGCCGTCAGCGCCGATTAGCGAGACGCGGGTGTCACGCCGCAGACGTAGCCCCGCAGGCTAACGCTAACGCTGCCGCTATCTGACTCCTCGGTCTCATCTGACGGCGACGCCGACAAGTAGGCAAAACCTGACATGGAAGACCGGGAGGAAGGCCATGAATAAAAATGTTCCGGCGCGGATTCATTAGCATTCCGCTACCGTAGCGACGGGAGTTCTTCTTCTTCGTGCGTTTGATGATGTTTCAATAATCCAGGAAGTGTTTGTTGTTTTGGGCGGAGCCGGAGGGCGCGGCTCCTTCCTGGGGCGTCGCTTTGATCAAAGTGCCATCCTCCAGGCCCAACAAAGGAGGCGCTTGATCTGCGCGCTTCATTAGCGTCCCGCTTCTTAATTGTTTTCTTCATGGGGGAGGTTTTGGGGGCGTGGCCACCCGATCGGCGGCTAAACACTTAGCCCCACGGGGAAGCCTGCATTATGCATGAAAGACTTGTCGTCTTTCATCCCTCCGTTAATCCCTTCTTCCTGGAATCAGACGTCAGGTGACGCGCGCCGACCTTCGTCCGATGTCTTCCTCAACCCCGCCGCCTGATTGGTCGGTTAAAGATGACGTCACATGTCGTCGCCAGAGGCGGCCCCGGCCCACGTTTCTCATCGCCATTAAAACCCGTCCCGAGGCGGGACGGAGCAGACGGGACGGGGTAACCCGGGGCGACAGCGATGGAGAGGGGTTCCAGCCCCCCCCCAACCCCCACTAACACCACCACCCCCCCACGGCCCAGAGGGTGGCCGCCAGATTGGGTTCACGGTTCCTACATGATAAATACAACAATACATACAAACACTAACGTGAAATTACTTCATCCTAAAAGCGTGTGTGTGTGTGTGTGTGTGTGTGTGTGTGTGTGTGTGTGTGTGTGTGTGTGTGTGTGTGTGTGTTTTAGTTAAGTGGTTTCAATCGAACTTTATTTATAGCTCCCCATTTCAAACATTCAGGAGATTTGAGAGTTGAAAAAAGAATTTATAATTTAAAAATAATAATAATAATAATAATAATAATAATAATAATAATAATAAATATGTCTCTAAATTAAGAGATATTAATAATAAATAATAATAATAAATAAGTCTATAAATAAATTATTATTAATAAATAAAGTCTATAGATAAATAAATAGCAATAAATAAGAAATAATAATGCAAAAATTTACAAGAAAACAAGAAATACAAACAGAATTATTAAATAATGTAAATGACAAATCTGACATTTTAAAAATACTGAATCTCTAATTAAAAACAATACATAGCAGCAAATGTTGTGATAAAAATGTCAAAATTCTATAAATTCTGTTTCATATAAAAAGTTAAATCTACAAAAACAGACTTTTAATTAAAATGTCAGCGTTTAACCTCTGGTGACTTTATCTGCTAACAAATGTTAATTAAAACAAAAAGTTTTTTTTTTCAAGGAGAACAAATTCTTAGATTAGAATTTAAAAACGCTGACTCGGCAAAATCTGAATTCTGACCTCAGTAAAATGTTTGCGGTCATTTGCATTAACAAGATTTTTTTTTTCTCCTATCATAATAAAAGCCTGCAGGTCAAACGTGGCGACGTAAACCTTTTTATTCTTTAATTAAAAGGGAATGAACGACGTCTCGTAAATTCTACGTCAGTCTCTAAAAACTGAAGACCTCCACGAAAATGGGCAGGATCAGAAACACCCTCCTCTTCCTCCTTTCGCCGGAGCATGAAGATGAAGATGAGGATGAGGATGAGGATGAGGATGGCGGCCCACGAAAGCCGAGCAGCGAACAAGTGGTGGCTGTAATTATCTCGTCAGACGTTTGGTTCATGTTGGAGTGGTCGTCGTGGAGATTTCTGCTCGCCGTCTGGCGGCCCGGCGAGGGGGGAGGGGGAGGGGCTTGAAAGGGAAGGCCGCCGGCGGGATTATGGGAGTGTGACAATCGGGGATTAGCTCTGCTTTAAACAAATAACCCACTCGTGAGGGTCAGATCAACACTTACTGTGGAGGGCCGGAGGAAGAGTCGCCGCGGCGACCGCAGGAAACACAAACCGAGTCGTTTCCTGATTACAGCAGGACGTTCCTGGAGGCATCAGCCGAGCGAACGGACGCAGAACCCGGTAGAACCGTTAGAACCCAGATGGCAGGAGGTTCTGTTACTATGGTGATGGAGAATTTTAGAGAATAAACCTTGTTCTGGTTTATGAACATCCGCAAAAGAGACGGCAGCTGAGATCTGTCAGCAATGAGATCTGAGATGAGAACCGTTGGATGAGAACCGCCAGATGAACACGATGGGCCAATGAGAACACTACAAGAAGATGAGAACACAACAGGAAGATGAGAACACAACAGGAAGAAGAGACACAACAGGTAGATGAGAACACAACAGGAAGATGAGAACACAACAGGAAGATGAGAACACTACAGGAAGATGAGAACACGACAGGAAGATGAGAACACAACAGGAAGATGAGAACACGACAGGAAGATGAGAACACGACAGGAAGATGAGACACAACAGGTAGATGAGAACACAACAGGAAGATGAGAACACAACAGGAAGATGAGAACACTACAGGAAGATGAGAACACGACAGGAAGATGAGAACACAACAGGAAGATGAGAACACGACAGGAAGATGAGAACACGACAGGAAGATGAGAACACTACAGGAAGATGAGAACACGACAGGAAGATGAGAACACAACAGGAAGATGAGAACACGACAGGAAGATGAGAACACGACAGGAAGATGAGAACACAACAGGAAGATGAGAACACGACAGGAAGATGAGAACACAACAGGAAGATGAGAACGCGAGAAGATGAGAACACAACAGGAAGATGAGAACACAACAGGAAGATGAGAACACAACAGGAAGATGAGAACACGACAGGAAGATGAGAACACAACAGGAAGATGAGAATACAGGATGAGAACACAACAGGAAGATGAGAACACAACAGGAAGATGAGAACACAACAAGAAGACGAGAACACAACAGGAAGATGAGAACACGACAGGAAGATGAGAACACAACCTGAATTTGAGAACATGAGGAAAATTAGAACATAACAGGAATTTTAGCAATTTTGATCATTTTTATTTTTTTTCATGCAAGTATTTTTGAATATTTTTAATTTGTGTGTTCATATTTTCAGATACAAAACTTTTTCATTTTTGGTGCTTTAATTTTCAAACAGATAAAAACTTCTTTTTTTAACAAACAGACAGGAAAACGATTGTGAAACGTGAAAAACGATTTTTCCGATTGAGTGAAAATGAGTTTCCGTTCCCCGTTTAAACGCCGATCGGAAATGTTTTCTTCTTCCGCTGCTGAAATGCAAATGAGAAAGTTGCCGGAGGTAAAATTAGCATCTTTAATTAAAAAATTAGCAGCAAACAAACAAAACAGCAACGATTCAAAGAAAAACAACCCGGAGCGGCGGCGCAGAAATCTTTCATCTCGGTGATGCTACACAAACACGCTTCACAAATATGTGTCCACGTGTGTCGCTGGGGACACGCCCAGAACCAATATTTTCACACCCCTCCTGACTTTGATCCGACAGAACTTCATTTGAAGTTTTTATTTATCAGAATTTGTTGTGTTTTTGTTCTCCCAAAAGAAAATCTTCATGATTTTTACTTTATTGTTTTAAATCTGCAGAAAAACAAACTTTAAAACGTTGAAATATTACAAAAATCTGACGTGTCCTAAACCTCCTGGTGGGTCACGTGAGTCTCTGCCTCCCTCTGCTGGTCAGCGATGGAACTGCAGCCGGAAGCAGATCCGATCAGAACCATCGTGTTTATGTTTATTGGTAAAAATCTATCGATCAGCTGATCCAATAATTATAGAGACCTTTCAGCTGCAGATCTGATCCAGATCCAGATTGTACTGGTTTACACTGGTTCTGGGTCTTACTGGTTCTGTGTCATAATGGTGTTTACTGGTTGTGGTTCTGGTTCACACTGGTTAATACTGCTTCAGACTGGTTCATACTGGTTCTGGTTCATACTGGTTCTAGGTCTTACTGGTTCTGGTTCATACTGGTTCTGGTTCATACTGGTTCTAGGTCTCACCGGTTCTGGTTCATTCTGGTTCTGGTTTACTAGTTCGTACTAGTTTTAGGTCTGGTTCTGGTTCATACTGGTTCATACTGGTTCTGGTTCTGGTTGAGTCAGACAGAATCCTCAGACTGGTTTTAGGTTTTTATTTGACATCCACTCAGAGACGACATTAAAACACGACAGGTTTAATACTGTAAGAAGATCTGCAGTCAGCTGATAGTTGACACCCAGTGGCCTTCTGGGAAACGGAGTCCGGTCCTTAGTCGTCTCCTCCACACAGACTGAGCAGAGCCTTCTGGTAGTCTCCTTTGGTGTGGTCCTACCAACACAACCCATTTTACTGCCAAACTAACCTCACATTTCAGACCCATGAACTCATCGTGGTGCGTTCGAGGCCTCTCTCTGCGTGGGACGTTACAGTTCTGGGGTTTACTCACAGCGATGGTCTGGTACAGCGATAGTTTGTGGTGCTTCTTGAACTCGGTCCTGATCTTCATCAGGTCGACCTCGCAGCGAGAAACCATGATCCTGGTCACCACCTTCTCCTTCGCTCCTTTGCTCTGCAGAGACACAAACCAGGTGAGGGGCTCGGGGGCGGGGCCAACAGGGGCGGGGCCATCGAAGGAGGAACGAGCACCAAACGAACCTTCATGGCGTCGCTGAGTCTGTTGGCGAAGTACAGCTGCTTGTTCTCGAAGCATTCCACTGCGAAGAAGAGGAGGAGAGATGAAGGCCTCACCTGACCACACCCGACCTCACCCGACCACACCCGACCTCACCCGACCTCACCCGACCACACCCTTCAAACTGGAATAAACCGGTTCCACTTACCCAGAGTCAGGAAGGACTTCTCCAGGTCGCCCTTCACCTCCTTGCGGATGCTCTCCTTCATGTCGTACGGGCTGTAGCTCTTGTAGCGCTCAAACACTGATCGCACAGGAAATCACCGATCAAACTTATTGATTATTAGAAGTTAACCCTTTAAACACTCCTATAAATGCCAGGTGTAGTTTCACCTCTCTTCAGGTGGGGGACGCTCCTCTTAGACATGATGAAGATCCAGGTCGCCACGTCGGTTCCCTTCTTCTTCACCCCGGCTTCGTACAAAGCCTGCGATAATCGGAGGTTATTGATCGATTGATCGATCGATCAATCAATCGATTGATTCTGGGACGCTTTTGTCATGGTTGTACTCACCCGAGCGTCCTCGTCAATCTTCTCATAGTCGATCACGTTGGACGGTTCATCTCTGTTGGTCTGGAGACATCTTCAAGTCAGGATTATAGATATAACCAAACATAACGTGTTAGCATCAGTTAGCATCAGCATATGCTAATGGAGCTACCTGAACCAGAGCTAGCAGCAGTTTGGCGAAGTTCCCCGACGTGTCTCCAGCTACGTCTTTCTCCAGGTCTTTCTTGAACACTGCAGACGGAAGGGGGTTAGTGTTGTTAGCATGTAGCTAACAACACTAAAAGCTAATGCCTCGTAGGGCGGAGCCAAACTCACTGTCTCGGTAAACCTTCTTGATCTCCTGGATTTCCTCGTTGGTTCTGGAGCAGACTATCTCAATGAGGGTCTCCTCGTCCGTCCCAAGTCCCTGGAGACAACAGAAGGTCCAATCAGATTCCATCCGACCGTCTGATTGGTTGAACCGTCTGATTGGTCCGACTGTCTGATTTGTTGAACGATCGGATGGGACGGAGCCTACCTTCATGGAGGCTCTCAGCTCGGAGGCGTCGTACTGGGCCGGAGTCTTCATCAGACCCAACATGAGAGTCTCCATAGAACCGGACAGCGCCCCCTTCAGGGCGGAGACCAGATCCTAAAAGGGGGACATAAACCAGAAATGAAGCGGGTCAAACCTGAAACGGATCAATGTGGCGTCTTTGGCGTTCGTTGGCGAACCTTCTTGGCGAGCCTTTCGTAGTGAAAATCGATCTCACGGCGCTGCTGGGAGCTGCGTCGGGTCAGGATGTCGATGATGGTCTGTTCGTCCACGCCTACAGGGGGAGACACGGACGCGCTAACGGAGTTAGCAGCTCAGGAAGCTACGGCGGGCTACGTGTTCAGACCCCTCACCTTTAGTCTTGATGGCCGTCTCGATTCTGGCCGCGTCTTTGGCCGCGTCGAAGTCCCTTGCCGGCACCACGGTGGGGAATGTGGGCTCCGGTTCCTACAGAGGACAGATGGAGACGTGTTAGCTCGCGCTCCGATGCTAATACGGTCAGATGCTAATGGAATGTACGGTGGCCTCTGAGGGACAAAAACACCCCAGCCAAAAAAAATGTTTGATTTAATGAAGAAGGATTTTAAAAATTTGGTTGTTTTCGATCGTTTTCCTAGAAAATGACTTCATTTTTTAACCCTTTACTCAGGAAGGGCATCGGGCATAAAACTTTTTCCAAATCAAACATGCAAATAAGGCAAATCATTCGCTGTGGCGACCCCTGAAGGGAAAAGTCGAGAGGAAAAGAAGAAGTTTAATACTGACAGGATGTTTCAGTGACATCACCAATAATCGATCACGTGATTGGCAGAAGTGTCACAACGTAACAATTCTTTCCGCTGGTCGCGTCTTCTTCTTGTCTACATCCCATCCCTCCAGAAAACAGGGACACATGTGGTATCCATGGAAACAGGAAGACCTCTTCTTTACAGAAATGACCTCCGTCTAGCGTGACATTGATCTACGTCGACCAATCAGGAGCAGTTTGCTGCAAAAAGGAAGTCTTCTCAAAACTCTTCTTCGGCGGTTTAGAAGGATGTGTAACTTCCTGTCGGAATTCATTCGGTCTGAATCAATGATTGATCGATGACACGCCGGACGTCCCGCGGTTGTCAGATGGGCGTGGCATCGACCACGCCTCCACCTGCTTTATGGCGGCAGTAAATCTCATCGGGGCTTCAGGTACGTAAAGCAGGGTGTCGTCTGCGTACGGTAGAATAAACCCCTGGGGTTTCAGAGGATGTGGGCGGTGTAGGACTCACCCCTCCGTAGGCCAGGGTCAGTTTGCTCAGGAACTGCGACACCAGCGCCATGTTGGGTTGACCTGCAGCCAATCAGGACAGAGAGATGTGAGCATGTGATGCTTTACGTAAAAAATTCTCTCAAAAGTTAGACTTCCTTCCAAATTAAAACCTTCATAAAGACAGTTTGGCGTCAGATCTACTGAAGAAAACAATCTTGACTGGGCGGAGCTGCGGATTCCTACGGGCTGTAAACGCACCAGACTGATAGGGGTTGGATTTATTGACTGGGACGTGCCAGAAGGCGAGTCTCCAGATAAGATCCTGTAAACTAACGGTTGTGAGGAACAACAGAACCACGCTGAACCGGTAAAGAACCCGACGTCCTCCTGAAAAACATCTGGAAGTCATTCTGAAAACTAAAACAGGAAGTCTAGCGCCAACGTTTCATCTCTTAGCAACAGCCGACACAAACAGCCCACAGTTTCAACCCAAAATTGTTGTTGTCTGGTTGTGGTGAGGGGGATTTCAGAATAAAGTCCTATCATTTGTTAACATACTTTTATTTTGGTGGGTGAATGCTAACCTATAGCTATAGGTGCTAACACTACTCCTATGACACACGCAGGTTTGCACAGACAAATTCAGATGTTTATATAGAAGCAGCTGGATGAAAACCCCTCTTCCTGTTGCTTTCAAAATAAAAGCCTCCATATGGGGGTGAGTTTGTGACCCCTGGGGTTTGATTCTCATCTCTTCTGGGGCGTCCAGGATCGGCAGCAGGCAATGAGGTCCTCAACCTCCCCTCACCTCACATAACCACCCCCAAGACGCATCATCCTGAGCGTCTGATTGGTTCAGAAAAGTGGCCCCTCAACATCCGACTGAACCCCCAACCCTCCGACGGGGACATCCGACGATTAAAGCCCAGGAGGTTTTAGGTTTCTTACCTTCAGTCAGGCAGCAGCGCCGTTATGATCCAGACCCGGACAGGGTGTGGTGTTTAAATACCAGCACACACACACACACACACACACACACACACACACACACACACACATACACACACACATACACACACACACACACACACACACGATGACTCACCAGAGGAGACTTTCACACTGGACATAAATTCCTCTCACATGGCCCCGCCTCCTTTTTTATGTTACAATATGAGGTCAGAGGCGGTGCTGGCTTCTGATTGGCTGGCAGGTTTCCCATTAATCAATGAGTGAATCAGAGAATTCACCTGAACCCCCCCCCCCCACGGTGACCTTTATCCTTTAATCGTCTGGAGGAGTCAGAGGGCAAAGGCTGTTTCCAGACTGACAGAGGTCACGTGACCATTTCAGGGCGGAGCCTGTAGGTCAGCTGACCTGAGCCCAGCAAAGCGTTTGGCTCGGACCCGGCCGCATTCCTTCCTCTGTTACGTAACTCAGAACCGCTCCGAGAGGAAACTCCTGCAGGGAGAAGAACGGAACGGAACGCTCCATTGTTCCATCAGGAGCTCTCGTCCAATCAGAGGCCAGAAGCCTCGCCGGACGCTGCTCTCCGATTGGCCGGTTTCTATCTCTACAGATTCAACAAACTGAACTTGAGCCATCAGATTCAGGAAGTCTGTGAGAGGAAACACACACACACACACACACACACACACACACACACACACACACACACACACACACACACACTGAGGGTATCGTGTTTCTCAGGTATTGATCCTTGCCCACGGATGGGTGGGGTGGTGGGGGGGTTCTGACATCCAGAGGAATGAATGTCAGTGTGTTCGACTGAAAAATACACTCAGACCTGTTACCATGGTAACACAATCTGAAGCTGTAAACTGTCAGAGACAAGAAGGCGCTGATAAAAAAAAGGAGTTTATTTTCCTTCCTGTTGGTTCTTCTTTACGGGAACCAATGAGGTTCCAACCATTAGGGTGGGCGGGGCTGTTGCCTCACAGTCAGAAAGTCATGGGTTCAGACCCCCCCCCCCCACCGAGGACCTGGGCCTGTTCTACTGACACCAACCAACCGTTTTCTTCTGATGCAGCAGTTCACAGTTTGTCCACAGGAGGGCGCTGTGAGCAGATTGAACCGCAGACTGAACCCAGGATCAGAGTGTGATTGAAAAAACTTTATGTAAAAAAAGGAATCTGTAGAAAAGTTTTTTTTTAAATGAAAGGAAAGGAGGCTAGTAGCTACTTAACTGAACTAGTTTAGCTTAACTAGCTCAGCTTAGCTTAGCTATCTTAGCTGTGAGAATAAACTTAGTAAATAAATAAACTTCATGGGTTAGAAATGCTTGTCTACGCTTTGGGGGTCATGGATCAGTCCTGGACCTTCAGCAGTGATGTGTTTGTGGTGGAGGGCGGAGCTTCAGGCTAAGCCCCTCCCCCCGGTTGCAGTCGCTGTATAAAATCAATTGATTTTAATTGATTTTATTTTCTTTTGATTGACAGGAATTGAGGCGTGAGTCTGGGGTTCTGATGGCGTCCGATTGGTTAGCGTCATCCCTTCGGAGGGTTTCTGGACGACTGGAAGGTGGGCGGCGCCACACCTGTTCATCTGTTGCCACGGCGACCTGATAGGACTCCTCAGGTGTTCTCAGGTGTGTGATCTGGAGCAGGAGCCTGATCCTCTGTTTCGCTGATGCTGGACTTAACCCCGTTAGCCGCTAATCCCGCCCAGGGCCACATTAACAGCTTTAACGGGACCGGCTGCCACCCCCCCCCCCCGACGCTAAGGCTAACGACGCTAACAAAACACCAGGAGGCCCGTAATCCAGATTATACCGGAAACAGATCCAAAACAAACACACAAAGGAGCCAAACAGGGAATTGAAGCGACCGTCAAACCGGCGTCACTGGTTCACCTGGGGGAGGGGCCTGTGGTCCCTGATGACCCCGCCCCCTCACACACCTGTGAGGTAGGTGTTGGAAAGTGAGAGTAGAGATTTAGAGTTCAGAGCTGGATCCATCATCCATCCATCATTTATCCATCCATCATCATCCATCATCCATCCATCCATCCATCCATCCATCATTCATCCATCCATCCATCCATCATCATCCATCATTCATCCATCCATCCATCCATCCTCCAGTCTCCTCCCAGCTGGCTCTAGAAATCGGACGCTCTGATTGGTTGAACTTGTTTTCTATCTGAACGAACCCAAACTGATCATTTAGATCCGAATCCGGTTCTGATCTGAGTTCTTCATTCGGGCTCAGATTCTGTGTCTGTACCGGTGGACTTGGCTCCGCCCCTAAACGTGACTTTAACGCTCTTCGTTTTAATACGTTAAATCAGACCTAGAACCAGTTTAACGTCCATCTGAACCAGTTTGAACTGATTCCAGAACCAGAACCTCCAACAGCTTCAGCTTCAGCTTCGGCGTTGGTAATCTGATGGCGTCTCCCCGGTGTCGTCCTGTCCTTCAGCCCCCCCCCCACTTTAATCCCGTTAGTTCCTGCTAATCCCTCAGAGGGTTCAGGTCTCGCCGCTTCAGCGTCTTCACGCCGCTCTGGGATGCTGCTGGACCCGGACTGAACGCACAGGTAGGACACAGACCCCCACCCAGACCCCCACCCGGACCCCCACTGGCCCCGCCCATATGTCCATGTAGGTGTTTGGTTCTGGTCACATGATGCTTCTACTGGAACGGTTCTGATCGGTTCTGATTGATTCTGACCGCACCAGAACCAGATTGGGTTCACACTGTGATCTGGATCAAACGTGGTCCAGAAAAGGTTTTTCAGCTGATTTGATTCTGATTAGAGTAAAAAACAGTTTAAAAAAATGTAGAACACATTGTTTGTAAACAACTGTTGTGTGTTTGTTTATTATTGTTTAGAGTCACTTCCTTCCTTCCTTCCTTCCTTCCTTCCGTCCTTCCTTCCTTACTTCCTTCCTTCCTTCCTTCCTTCCTTCCTTTCTTCCTTCCTTCCTTCATTTCTTCCTTCCTTCCTTCCTTCCTTCCTTCCTTCCTTCCTTCCTTCCTTCCTTCCTTCCGTCCTTCCGTCCTTCCTTCCTTCCTTCCTTCCTTCCTTCCTTCCTTCCTTCCTTCCTTCCTTCCTTCCTTCCTTCCTTCCTTCCTTCATTTCTTCCTTCCTTCCTTCCTTCCTTCCTTCCTTCCTTCCTTCCTTCCTTCCTTCCTTCCTTCCTTCTCAATTGAAACTGAGATTGACTCAGAAAACTGACGTCTTCCTGGTTCTAGCACCATTACTGATGTCATGTGACTGGAGGCGGAGTTAATCACACGGCGTCCATTCCTCTCAGACGTTTAAATGGAGACATCAGTGTCCTGTGAGGACAAACATTCCTCTGTGTTACTGGAGGCTAGCAAGATGCTAGCTGGCTATCTACCTGTTGAACCAGCTGGTTAATGCTGACTGGTCATAAACTAACTGGCTAACCCTAGCAGCTAACTGGCTAACCCTACCAGGTTAGCTAACCCTAGCTAACCCTAGCAGCTAACTCTGAACTGGGAGGTTAATGGACCTCAGTTCTTGTGTAACTCTATCTTCCTTCCTTCCTTCCTTCCTTCCTTCCTTCCTTCCTTCCTTCCTTCCTTCCTCCCTTCCTTCCTTCCTTCCTTCCTTCCTTCCTTCCTTCCTTCCTTCCTTCCTTCCTTCCTTCCTTCCTTCCTTCCTTCCTTCCCTCTGTCCTGACTGGATGCCCCCCCCCCCATGGGGCGGCGGCGTTCCGGGTGGATTAGGGTCGCGACACGTCACCTCTAAGTGGACCTGACACTGAGCCAGACATGATCTAAACACCGCTAAGCTAAGCTAAGCTACGTGCCACGCAGATAGACGTGGGTCCGGGTCACATGACCTGACGCCCACTTCCTGTTTGTTTCCCAGGATGTTGAGCTGGGTGGTCAAAGTCGTTCCCCAGCCGCCTGAGACCCCGCCCAAACCCACCGACAAGCCGACGGAGGAGACCACCCCTTCTGCTCCGCCCCCTGCTCCTGCCCCGCCCCCTGCCAATGTAAGCCACGCCTCTTTTTGTTCATCTTACCCTTTGCTTTGCCCTCTCACTTCCTGTTTTTCGTCCAACAGGAGAAGAAAGTCACGTTTCAAGATGAGACCAAACCCGAAGGTCAGATCTCACCATCGTGTGTTTGATTCCGTTTGGATTCAAACTAAAACTTTATTTATCCTTCAGCAGCTCCAAAACCCGAGCAACCAAAACAGGAAGCGGCGGCGGAGGAGGGGAACAGGTGAGACGCGATGACATCATCCAGGAAGTGACGGGAAAGAGAAAAGTTGTTTACTTGTTGACAGATAAAAAGCATTTCCCGTCAGACTGTAAACATGTGATGTCATCATGTGTTTGGTTCTAACCCCGCCCCCTCAGCCCGGCGTCCGGACCCCAGTCGGGCGTGTTGACGTGGATCAGCGACGCCCTGCCTCACCCGACCGCCTCCCCGAACACCAGCAGGTGTGTGTGTGTGTGTGTGTGTGTGTGTGCGTGTGTGTGTGCATGTGTGTGTGTGTGTGTGTGTGTGTATGGATACTCATTCTCATCTCTCACTGCTCTCTGGACGACAGTAAACCTGAAGACGAGTGAGTGATCGTCATGGAAACGCCTGCCAAATACTGAGTTGCTTTAGTCACACACCCTCAGACAGTTTGCCAAATAGTGGCGGAGCTTTTTTGTCCACTCTGGGCTCCTGTAGAATCAGAAACTTCCTTAGATCGCATGGATCCAGTCGATCCTGGAGGTGAAGCTCCTGCAGCTGATGGGTCCAGACGCTGCTAGCTGATTGGTTCTCAGGTCATCTTTGTCCCGCCCCCCTCACAGGAAGGGGATGATGGCCTGGATCGCTGAGGGTTTGGACAAAGTCGTTCCTCATCCCGACCTGAAGACCAAAGAGACGCCGGCCGAGTGTCCAGCTGAGGTACGGCGGCAACAAACTGGTAAATCTCCCACAATCCTCTCTGCTGGTCATGTGACCTCCCGTCTGCTTCTTCCTCAGGCGTGTCCCGGAGCAGCGGCGCCTCCAGGTGAGAATCACACCTGGTCTCTGCTTGGAGGTTCAGACGCTGAGGCGACTATGAATGTGTGTGTTTGTGTGTGTGTTTCAGCTGCAGGGCCTCAAGTGGGGAAGGCGGAGCCAGAAGGGGAGGATAGTAAGCCCCTCCCACCCAGGTGTGTGTGTGTGTGTGTGTTACACTTTATCTCATATTTGTGGTAATATATTTATTTTATCTTGATTCAAAGCTCCACTGCCGGAATTTGATGTATTGTAATCAATAAATCAATAAACTGATCAGTTGATTGTTTGGTGTCGAGCAGCCGATCAATACCATTGGTCGATAACTTTGATACAAATATTGATTCAAGAGAGAAATGAAGAATTTTTTGTGTGTGTGTGTGTGTGTGTGTGTGTGTATGTGTGTGTGTGTGTGTGTGTGTGTGTGTGTGTGTGTGTGTGTGTGTGTGTGTGTGTGTGTGTGTGTGTGTGTGTGTGTGTGTGTGAGACAGCATGATAAACTGGATCAAACAAGGTTTTGAGAAAGTCGTCCCCCAGCCGGAGATTCGCTCAAAGACTGACGTCCCGGAGAAAACCGAAGCCCCGCCTCCAAGCAAAGGTGCGTCTGACCGCCATCCAATCACAATCCTCCCTGAAGACTTTATGTATCAATCAAACAAGTTATTTACCATTTCTCGGTAGATAAATTATTGATTATCTATTCACTAAATGTGTTTCTTTGAATGGCAGTAGAAGCTCCGCCTCCTGCGAAACCATCCGACTCTGACAGGTAAGGTCACCGTTTGAGGGGTCAGAGGTCAGACATTTGGTTTAGTCAGGACTGAAACTGTTAAAGAAACGTTTGCTCCACTACATCTCTGGCCGCTCTTTTTAGCATCTTGCTAACATGCTAACATCATCGGCGCACGTCTTTGAGGGTTTGAAGGGGTTAAAGGTTGTTTCTTTTGACCCCTCAGGTTGTCTAAAGACGCAGAGCAGCAGCCCAAGTAGGTGCAAATACGATAGCATTAGCATTAGCATTAGCCTAAGATTAAGACTGAGATCAGCCAGAATGATGCTACATGCTAAACAGGCAGCTAACGTAGAAACCAGTAGGCTAACAGCTCACAAGCAAGCTAGAACAAGATGTTAGCCGGTATTATGTTAGCTTTAAACACCTGATCTGCTTGCTGTTGCTATGCTAGCTAATGTTATAGCATAAAAATTAATGTAGCGTAATGTTATGCTAAAAACATGAAAAAATCTAATATGCTACGTAATGTTAGCTATAAGCAGCGAGGATAATCTCTGCTATCCTAGCTGATGCTTTCTGCTAGCGTAGCATTCTGTTTGAGACTCTGACTTCTCATTGGTGCGTTGGCAGCATGATGGGCTGGATCGTCAGCGGGATTGGTCGGATGCTACCGCAGCCCATCCAGAAGACGGTGAGTTTTTCTGTCACACAACAGATTTCAAGTTTGAACATGTCTGAACCTCTGTTTCTCGCGCAGGACGGCGGCGGCGGCGGCGGCGGCGATGGCGATGAGGTGCAGAACAGTAAGTATGAATGTTAGCATCTAGGAAGCTAGCAGCTAACACTCAGACATTACTGATACCGTTTAAGAGGCTGAGACGAAGAAGCTACTACTCACCTGCATGGATGAACTGATTGATTGGTTGATGGGCGGGGCTAGCTGCGTACCGATCGGCGGGGGGTGGGGCTGGTGTCAGTGATGAGGCGGACTCTAACCGGGCTGCTCTCCTCCTTCTGTTTCAGGGGGGAAGACAGCAAGAGCCCCTTAAAACAAAAGGAGGACGAGGGGACAGAGTCTCACTGACAGCAGTCTAACATTATGACATCACAGCACAGAGCGGCGGCGGCGGCGAGCTAAACGTAGCGCCGCTAACAGACAATTCTGGAAAAATGAAAGGGACACAAATTTAGATTGTGGAACGTCCTGAATCCAGATCAGGTTACAGTCAACAGGCTGCAGATGCAGATCCAGACTCTAGACTGTAGACTCTGACCTCTGAACTCTGGACTCAAGACTTTAGACTTGAGACTCTGGACTTTAAACTCTAAACCCTAGTCTAGATTATAAACGCTGGACTCTGGACTATACATTCTAGACTCTCTAGACTCCAGACTCTGGTCTCTGGACCCTGTTCTCTGGGCTAGAGATTCTAGGCTACACTCTAAACTGTGAACTCTGGACTTTGAACTCTGATTCTCAACTGTAGACACTGTACTCTAGACTGTAGGATATAGATTCTGAGCTGTAGACTCTAGTCCAGACTCTGGACTCTAGGCTAGACTGTAAACCATAGAATCTGGACTCTAAATTCTGGACTCCAGACTCTAAACTCTTGTCTCTGGACCCTGAACTCTGGGCTTGAGACTCTAGATTCTGGACTCCAGACTGTAGACTCTGGATTTGGGACTCTGGACTCTACACTCTAGACTCTAGAATAGTCTAGACTCTAAACTCTGGACTCTAGAGCCGACACTCTAGATTTTAGACTTTTGACTCTAGACTCTGGACTTTAGACTTTGGTTTATACTCTAAACCCTAGTCTGTAGACTCTAGATTCTTGATTCTGGACTCCAGACTCTAGATTCTAGACTCTAGATCTGGACTCTGGGCCCTGGTCCATTCAGGAGCTCTTTAGCTTCAGCACACGTAGCTAACTAGCTGCCATCAGTTCAACTCATTAAACTATTCGCTGCATCTTCATGGAATAAAAACATCAGCTGGAATCAAACTCGTCTTTTGTGTTTGTCGCGAATCAACCAATCAATCAATGAGTCCATTCATCGATCACCATCCTGTCATCATAGATTGACTGATTCTAGAATTTGTAACACACACACACTCACACACATTCAACCCTCACCTCTTCCTGTTGTCATGGCGATTAGTCAGCGTCCTGCAGGAGAGGACAGACCTGGTTCTGGAGGATGTGGACCAGGAGGAGGAAGAGGAGGCCGGGCAGGAAATGAAGGTCAGGCAGGAGTCACAGATCAAGAGTCTGGAGCTGGTGGAGGAGGAGGTGAGTAGGGTGTCTCCGTCTGATGACATCATCACTGTGACATCACAGCTGACTCGTCTCTGCTCGCAGACAGAAGCAGCTGAGCTGAAGAGTCCGATGATGGACAGCATCAGGAGGGAGGTGGGCGAGGCGCTGCTGGCTCACATGGAGGAAAGGTGAGCGTCCACCAGGGGGCGGTCCCTCGCTTTGGGATCGCCTCTGTCATTGGTGCAGATCCTTCATCTAATCTAGCGTTAGCTTCTCCTCGCTGTGCAGACTGCAGCAGGAGCGTCTGGAGGCGGCGCGTATAGCCGAGGAGATGGCAAGGAAAGCTGCCGAGGAGGCGGTCCGACAGCTGGAGGTGGAGCATTCGGGGAAGATCGTCATCGAGACACTGTCGGAGTCCAATGAGCCGTGAGTGAGATGCTAACGTAGCGACTAGCATCCTCCAGGTGTCTCCAGGTAACCGCTGTCTCCTCCCACTAGGCTGCCCAACATCCTGGAGGAGGAGAATGAAGACGACCCAGAGTGAGTCCTCCTGAAGCCCCACCCACAATCCGGTTGCTAGCTAGCGCTGCGATGGCCCATACGAGACTGTAATGCCATCACCATGGAAACCAGAGAGTTTGTTGCTTCTAAGGCAGTTTATTCTGCTCCTGCTCTTCTGGACACGCCCCTCCAGGTGTCACATCGGCGCCTGTCCGGCTGAAGGACACGCCTCTCCTACATCAACAGAGGTGGAGCCAGCGTCAGAGAGGCGGGACCTGGAGAGTCCAGTCTCCAGACCCATCAGCCAACAACCGGAACCACAAACGCCAGACGCCACGGCGACCACAGATCAGGTACAACCGTCTGTCAAGCTCAGCATCCCGTCCTCTGATTGGCTGGAGGGCATTCGGAATGATCCAATAGCGCTCAGGTGTATAAGCTGGGGAGCCATTCAGGAACCTTTAGTAGACATTTAATTTAACTTGATCATATTTTATTAATTTTATTTTGTTTTATTTTATTATTTTGATTTATTTTAATTAATTAATTAATTTTGTTTTATTCTATTTATTGTATTTTATATTGATTTATCTGATTTGTCACCAGGATCAACGCTGATAAACAACTTTCAAATTTAACCTACGTGACTTACAAACAACAGAATTGATGTGACCAGCCTGCAGCTCCCCCTGCTGGTTGGAGTAGTGAAGTAACTCACATCGTGTAACTCGATTTAAATCTGGATTTTATTATTTTTTCATTTCTGTCATAAACAAAATGCTGGCAACTAATTCTTAGTAATGATAACTGGAACTCAATGATCGTATTTAATGTTCAATACGAAATGTTTGACTCTCAAATGGAGTTAAAATTAGTTGGTAATGTGGTGAGAAGAGAAAAGAATGACTTTACTTTTACTCTGTTTTCTTCTTCTCTAAGGTCAACACAGATAAAAACACAGAAGACGAAGAAGGCGTCTGTGGAGGTTAGTCCCGAAAATAACAGGAGGGTAACTAAATACGGGTGAACCTCGTTTTTTTTTGGGATATAGTACATAAAAATATCTCCGTCTTGACTTCAGCTGTTTCTTCCTCATTGGGGGTCACGGGGGTTGCTACGGGACGATAATATATTACATGTTTTATTCTGATTTATTGTACAGTAACATGATTTTATGTTTTTTAACGGTTTACTAGTAATTTTATGATTATAGTAATTGTGACAGACGTACGTAAAGTGGAATAAAATGACGTAAAACTTTATTTTTCAATGGTTTTTTTGGTGAAAACCGACATATGATTGAGAACAGCGCTGCGTTATCCCGATGATTTAGTCTTAAAAATTGTAATAAAAATAAAAATGATCAAAAAGTGAATAATGTAATAATTATATTTGGTTCATCCATATATTTATTTTTATTTATATTATTTATTGATCGTTTTTATTTTGTTAAATTTCAGCTCTAAATTGGTATATTGATATAATTTAATAAATTTATCACATAGCAAGTTACTGTGATGATGTCGCCTAGTGGGCGGGCCAAACACACCTGGACACGCCCACTCGGCTCATCCTAGGAAAATTAATTCTATCAACTTTTATTTTTGAACGTGAACGTTTAAACACTACGTCCGGACTGCAGCTATTGATTATTGATTGGCAGTGAGGTTAATGACAAGTGAGGGTTTCCCCGCCTCTGCCTCTCGTGGGCGGAGCCTCTCCTCATCTTCCTCTCGTCTGGTTGTTTCCAGCTCCCGACACGTGTTCTCCGTTTACCAACTTCCTGCTTCGCTTCCCGCTCGCCGCCGAGTGTCTGGACGGCTGCAGGACGCTGCTGCGTGACCACGCCCCTCCCTCGCTGACGCGGGACCTCCCCGCTCGAGCACGCCGCTGCTTCATGGGCATCGCGGACCGTCTCCGACGCCTGAACTCCCAGCATCCTCAGCAGCCTTAACCCCTCCTAGTGAACCTCGTAGAACGTTTGCGTAGATGTGAGCCGACCAAGTGCCTCTCTTGACCCGCCCCCTCTCCTCCTCGCCATCACTCCCATCATGCCTTGCTGCTCTGCGCCGCTTCACCAGCTGCCAGCCAAAGGTGATGTCACAGGACGTGTGTGATGTCACTAGAATGACATCATAGACGCGGTTCAGACCAAACATGAGAAATAAGCTTGTGGGTTTAGCCCCGCCCATGCCCCGCCCCTCATACTTGCGTGCTGACTCGTGGTTTCTTCCTCGTGTACGATATAATCATCTTAATTAGCCTCTGTCGCTAACTACCCCCGCTAACATGTCGCCGTCGGGTCCGTAAACAGGAAGTGGCGGCCTGTGGGCGGAGCATACGGAACAGGAAGTGGGACAACGGAGCGGTTTGAACATCCCCCAGATCATCACCACCGAAAACCTCCTCAGGTAGCGTCTGGTCGAGTCCCCCCTCCCCCGTCTCCGGTTTCCCCCCGCCATAACGCCCAACCTGTGTCCCCCCCTGCAGGCCGTCGGACGAACTGTCAGCAGACGAGGAGATGGCAGAACTGACCAATCAGGGGGTGCTGCTGACAGCAGAGGACGAGTGAGACACGCCCAACTTTTTCTGTATTCTGGCTCCGCCCTCTATTGCTGACGCTGTCCTCCTGCAGGCCACGCCCTCTGTCCGCCGCCAGCGTGGGCAGCGTGGTCATCCAGGACCGCCTCTACCAGCTGGTGGGGCTGTTCAAGGGTCGGACGGAGCGGCAGAAGGAGCGCCTGACGGACGCCGACGAATCGGAAGAGGAGAGTCCGTCGGCGAGTACGTACCGACGCCCGGATTGGTCGACGCCCCCCCGAAAAAACGCAATCAAAGACCTTCATTTCCTCTCGTTTCTGCAGCCCCCAGCAAAGCCCCGCCCCCTCCGCCTCCTCCACCCTCACCTCCTCCTCCAGGAGGAGAGAAGAAGGACGAAGCTCCCGATGAAGACGAGGCGAAGGACTTGGAGCTCCCGTTCAAACTTTTGGGTCATCCGGTGAGAATCCCTCGAATCAGGCGGCTGCAGCTTCCTGATTGGCTGAGAGCCATCCTGGCATACCGCTTCCCCTCCAGCATGGACCCTTTCACCGGTAAGCAGAGGGCGGAGCCTGGCACGCATCGCCCCCACCCTAGCCAACCCCCACCTGACCTGTAAGCCCCGCCCCCACAGATCCGATCTACATCCTCTGGCTCTTCGTGGTCCTGGCGGCGTGGAACTGGAACGTGTGGCTCATCCCGGTCAGGTGGGCGTTCCCCTACCAGACGCCCGACAACATCCACCTGTGGCTGCTCGCCGACTACACCTGCGACCTCATCTACATCGCCGACATCCTGGTGTTCCAGCCCAGGCTGCAGTTCGTCAGGGGCGGAGACATTGTGGTGGGCGGAGTCAGCCAGAACGCGTCGTTCCTCCGGGATTCCCGTCGGGTTAATCTGGATTCTGTTTGTTTCAGTGCGACAAGAAGGAGATGAGGGAGAACTACATGACCACCGACAGGTTCAAGGTGAGACCTCAGCCCCGCCCACTTTTATCAGAGCGAGTTTAACCAATCAGATCACATCGATAGATTATTGATCAGCGTCGATTCGTGTGTCCACAGATGGACGTCATCAGTCTGTTCCCCATGGAGATACTTTATTACTTCACCGGAGTCAACTCTCTGCTCCGCTTCCCTCGTCTGCTGAAGGTCAGGATCAGCTGATCGGCAGATCAATAGATCGATCGATCAGTTCTGGATCTTATATCCGATCAGGAATAGCTGATCAGCTTCTGTAGTTCAGGTATTGATGAGAATATTCTGTTTTATGAATTGTTTGTTACCAATGACACACTCTGGAGTCACAGTTAGCAATCAACATTTAGCTCCGCCCACTTAACTGGGCGGAGCTAAAAAATATTACCAATAATTAATTTATATTTTTAGAACCAAACTTCCTTTTTTTTTTTTTTTGCCGTTTTTTCCTCATTCTTCCCATTTTATTTTGAAATCTTTCCCCACTTCCTGCTGATGCCCCGCCCCTTCCTGTCCGTCAGTACATTGTGTTCTCCGAGTTCAATGACAGGATGGAGGCCGTGATGAAGAAGGCATACATCTACAGGTGAGTTTCCCCGCATCCGAGCGACCCCCGAACGCGTGGGCGTTCCCGGAAGGTGACCCCTGACCCCTTTGACTCCGCCCCCTGTGTGTCGGTTGCCAGGGTGATCCTCACCTCCACCTACCTGTTGTACTCGCTGCACATCAACGCCTGTCTGTTCTACTGGGGCTCCGCCTACGAGGGGCTCGGCTCCACCAAGTGGGTCTACGACGGAAAAGGCAACGCGTAAGTCACTTCCTGTCGCCGTCAGACGGCCACGCCCACTCCACGGCGATCCCAACCAATCACGGCTGACTCCGCCCTGCAGGTACATCCGCTGCTACTACTTCGCCGTGAAGACGCTGATCACCATCGGGGGGCTCCCGGACCCCACCACCGTCTTTGAGATCTGCTTCCAGCTCATCAACTACTTTGTGGGCGTGTTCGCGTTCTCCATCATGATTGGTCAGATGAGGGATGTGGTCGGCGCGGCGACGGCGGGGGAAAACTACTACCGTGCCTGCATGGACAGCACCGTCAAGTACATGAACTCCTACGGCATCCCGTCGGGCGTCCAGAACCGCATCAAGACCTGGTACGACTACACCTGGAAGAGCCAGGGCATGCTGGGTAAGCGGGTTAGGAGGCGGGGTTGTCCACAGCCAATCAGGAGGAGTTAATAACAGCATGTTGTGTTCAGACGAGCAGGAGCTGCTGATACAACTTCCTGCCAAGATGAGGCTGGACATGGCCGTGGATGTCAACTACACCATCGTCAGCCGGGTGGCGCTGTTCCAGGTAGAACACACACACACACACACACACACACACACACACACACAGGTGATCGTCAGTTCTGACCCGTCTGTCTCTCAGGGCTGCGACAGACAGATGGTGTTCGACATGTTGACCCGCTTGAAGTCAGTCGTCTACCTGCCAGGAGACTTCGTGTGTAAGAAGGTGTGTGTGTGTGTGCGTGTGTGTGTGTGTGCGTGTGTGTGTGTGTGTGTGTGTGTGTCATGTCATGTGACTTATGTCATGTGAATTGTGTGTCATGTCATGTGAATTCTGTGTCATGTCGTGTGAATTGTGTCATGTCGTGTGATTCTAGTGACGCTGGTTTATGTGGAGCTGAAGGGATCACAGAACGCAGCCTTGGGGAACCCCGTAACATTCAGTTAACTCTGTGTGTGTGTGTGTGTGTGTGTGTGTGTGTGTGTGTGTGTGTGTGTGTGTGTGTGTGTGTGTGTGTGTGTGTGTGTGTGTGTGTAGGGGGAGATCGGCAGGGAGATGTACATCATCAAACAGGGGGAGGTCCAGGTGGTGGGGGGTCCTGACCTGCAGACGGTCTTCGTCACCATCAGAGCCGGCTCCGTGTTCGGAGAGATCAGGTGACCTTGCCTTATCCTGTTAGCCAATTAGAGCAGAGGATGTGGGAGGGGCGGGGCTTAGGGCGGGGTCAGATTATTCATCAGACATAAATCCTGAAGGTTGAAGTTCAGTCAAAGGTTTAAAATCTAGTTAAACTGCTAGCATGCTAACTGGCTAACACAGAAATACATCACTCTGCTCTCTGATTGGTCAGCCTGCTGGCGGGAGGCGGGGGGAACCGCCGCACGGCCAATGTGAAGGCTCACGGCTTCGCTAACCTCTTCATCCTGGACAAGAAGGACCTGGCTGAGATCCTGGTCCACTACCCCGAGTCCCAGAAGCTGCTCCGCAAGAAGGCCAAGTACGAGTCCTGAGGCTCCGCCCCCTTGCCGCCGCCGCCGCCACGGGGCGGGGCCAGCTCTTCATCCAGGCATCCTGCTAGTCATGAACGCTACACGCTAGCTTTAATCAGGCTAGCTTGAGCTGGTTTGTTGCTGCTGTCTCTGGCCCCGCCCTTCTGAGCGGGATTAGCTCTAATCCATTCAGGGCGGGTCTCCTCTGGGGGGGGCGGGGATTCGGGTCAATCTAGTTTCGCCGCCGCAGATGTAAGATGTGCTGTAGGTGCTGGTAGGACGCCGTTCCTTTCTGCTCGTAGCTCTTTCTTCTGACTAGCCGTTGCTTTCCAGGACGATGCTGTCGAAGGATAAAAAACCAGCGGAAAAGGAGGGAGGAAAAGGGGCGGGGCCAGTCATCCCCGCCCGCCAGGAAACGCCCAAGATGTTCAAGGCGGCGCTGAAGGTGACGCAGCAGGAGGGGATGGAGGGAACCTTCGCCAAGCTGAGGGAGTCCTACCAGCCAGCAGAGGTGGGTGGGGCATCCAGGGAGGGGCGGGGTCACTGGGTCATAAATAATTAAATAGATGATCAATGATTGACATCTTCCAAATCAAAATGTAACAATTTGTAAAATGTTAAAATGTTATTTATAGTTATTTGGTCAGTTAGTTAGTTAGTCAGTTAGTTTGTTGGTAAGTTATTTAGTTAATCAGTTATTTATTTATTTAATTAATTAGTTAGACAGTTAGTTAGTCAGTTCATTAGTCAGTTAGTTAGTTATTTAAGTAGTTAGTTAGTCAGTCAGTTATTTAGTTAGTACTTTAGTTAGTTAGACAGTTATTTAGTTTGTTATTTAGTTAGTTATTTAGTTATTTAGTCAGTTAGTTAGTTATTTAGTTAGTTATTTAGTCAGTTAACTAGTCCGTTATTTCTTTATTTATTTAGTTAGTCAGTCAGTCAGTTATTTAGTAAGTACTTTAGTTAGTTAATTAGTTGGTTCGTTAGTTTGTCAGTTAGTTATTTAGTTAGTCAGTTAGTTGGTTAATTGGTTTTTCCATTAGTTTGTTTGTTAGTCAGTCAATTAATCAATCAATCAATCATCAATCAATCATCAATCAAAAATTAAAGTCATTCAAACAGTAATTAGACACGGAGGCTGCCTCGGTCTTTCCGACCCCCCAGGCTCCCGTCCCCCCTCCCTCTCCGACACACCGCCGCTCCCCCCTCCCCCTCCCTCCGGTGCGGGACGAGGATGACGCCGTGGCGGAGACGGCCGACAGCTCTGTGGTCATCAGGATGACATCACCACAGGAAGGGGAGGAGCTACTGACGGTGGAGGTGGCGCATCGGGACGAGGAGGAGGAGAAGAAGACGGGGGAGGAGTGATCTGATGATTTCCCAGAATGCCTTTCAGCGAGGAGACGAGAAACCCCAGTGCATTCTGGTCTCTATTCTGCTTGTCTCTTCCTCTGTGGCGTTCAGTCATGGATTGTTCCAACTTCACCTGAACGCACCTCAAGTCACATGGTCACCACCACCAGCTGCATCGCTCAACTAGCTTTAAACTCAAACAAACTTCAATATGTAGAGCTGCTGTCACAGTAGGGCCACGCCCACCCTGTCTCTGATTGGTCCAGGTTTACACCAGAAGCACTCCAGGTTCACATGGTGAAACAGTCCAGGTTCACACAGTGAAACAGTCCAGGTTCACACAGTGAAACAGTCCAGGTTCACACAGTGAAACAGTCCAGGTTCACACAGTGGTGTCTTCAGGACAGGTTTTTGTCGGTTTGTGGTTCGACCACTTCCTGCCGCCTCCAGGCAGCAACGCTATGCTAACAATGCTGCTAACCACACATCATTAGCATAATGAGCTTAACATGCTAGTTGATATTTCAATGACGTTTTCTTGTAGGTGGATGTAAATCGAGCCAAGCATCCTCTAAACTAATAAATATTTATTAGATCGATCACTGATTTTGTGACAACTACATGAAGTGAATATAAAGTGCCAGTTCATTGTTGGTACCAGCAGAACATGACTCATCATATTTAAGTCTGTCTGCAAGAGGGATTATTTTGGGGTTTATGTTGTCGTTCGTTATTTTGATGAAATCATCAACCAAAAGTTTGGTTTGTGAATTAATTATTTTTTTAAAGTAGAGTTTTGATGTGATTGTTGCATGAAGTGTAGAATTATTGATTATCTAAATGTGATTGATAGTCGCAGCAAAGCTTTATTGACAGCCTGGTGTGTAACAGACGGTGAATTTATGGCACAACTGATAATAAAATGTTTACTGAGTCTCAGATGAGTGAAATTTGTACATAATTTTACACCAAGGATCGTTAATATATATAAAATATATTAATTATAATCCACAGAAAATTCCTCCAATAATCAGATCAATGTGAGACTGATTAATCAATCATGAAATCAATCAATATTTATCAGTATTTCTACTTTATTATGGATGGTTTGAATTTACTACACTTGTTTTTAATAAGTAAATATTTAACTGGTAAATACTAACTCATGGGGGGCGGGGTTACAAGTTCGTGAGGCGTTCATGTCATCACGTTGGCATCCTGTGAATGAACTTTTACGTCAATATTGCGGTTATGCTAATTTGACTCCTTACAATTATATGAATGAAGAAATTCTTAGGATTCCCGGGATCACGTGACACGCCGTCGCTCGTCTGTGTGATGTTTATTTATTTAAAAAAAAAGACTTTTCCCTGCTCGTGCGCGCTGAACCCCGTGAATCTTCATATGTCCGACGGTCCCTGAAGGCAGCGCTGACATCCAGCAGTCTTGACTTTCGGCGGCGGAGGCGAAACACGGATCCGTTACCGGAGGGGAAAAACACCGACCACCGCCTGAAACACGCGCGTTTTAGCGCGTGGCTTCCGGTTTAACGTCTCGTGTCGTTCGTTTGAGGATTTACTTCGAGGAAACGGAGGAGGAAGAGGAAGGAGGGGAGGAAGAGGAGTCGCCGCTCGGGGACCGGAGGTGAGGAAAAGTTTACGTCTGGAAAACTTCGGCGGTTCTGAACCGAGCCGCGGTGCATTGTGGGGCGGCCGGTGCTCCCGTTAGCCTGGCGGTGCAGTTCTGATTGGCTCCGCTTCGGTCCTTCCAGCAGCTTCCACCGGATTCAGTTCCAACAAAAGACCCGGGACCTCACCTGGACCCCCCCGGAGGGCACGTGCCCGCGTTTCCATGGTGATACCAGGCCCGACGGGGATCGATCCGCGGGCGGAAGCCGATCGTTACGCGTCTGGCAGATGTTCGGTTCTGTCGGAGCCGCTTCAGAGCCGCTGGAGGGGCGGGCCGGGTTTCCCGAACTGAAGACGGAAACAAGGAAGCAGGTCTGTGGGGCAAGAAGGCCAAAACCGACCCCCCCGGGGTTGTTTAGTGGTTTACATTCTGTGTTGTGCCCCCCCCCCCCCGCCCAAGTTTGTCTGTTTTCAAAGCGGAAAAAAAGTTTTTTAGTCCTCTGGGCTCATGTCGTGTGAATTATGTCATGTCGTGTGAATTATGTCATGTCGTGCGAATTGACTGATGTCGTGCGAATTATGTCATGTTGTGTGAATTGTGTCATGTCGTGTGAATTGTCATGTCGTGCGAATTGTCATGTCGTGCGAATTGTGTCATGTCGTGCGAATTATGTCATGTTGTGCGAATTGTGTCATGTCGTGTGAATTGTCATGTTGTGTGAATTGTGTCATGTCGTGTGAATTGTGTCATGTCGTGCGAATTGTCATGTCGTGCGAATTGTGTCATGTCGTGCGAATTATGTCATGTTGTGCGAATTGTGTCATGTCGTGCGAATTGACTGATGTCGTGCGAATTATGTCATGTTGTGTGAATTGTGTCATGTTGTGTGAACTGTGTCATGTCGTGTGAATTGTCATGTCGTGTGAATTGTGTCATGTCGTGCGAATTATGTCATGTCGTGCGAATTATGTCATGTGTGAATTGTGTCATGTTGTGTGAATTGTGTCATGTTGTGTGAATTGTGTCATGTTGTGTGAATTGTGTGTCGTGTCGTGTGAATTGCGTGTCATGTCGTGTGCAGTGTGTCATGTCATGGGAATTGTGTTTCATGTTAGTTGTGTCATGTCGTGTCCCCCCATAGCATCAACCCAGTTAATTCATTTGTGTGTGTGTGTGTGTGTGTGTGTGTGTGTGTGTTTCTGTGAGCTGCAGTCCGGTTCTGGTCTGTGTTCTGACTTTAATGTTCTGACGTGATTCACGTTTGAAGCAGAAGCTGCTCAGCAGGATTCATGTCTTCTGTTCTCCTGGCCACGCCCCCTGAGGAAGATGATGATGATGATGATGATGATGATGATGATGGGAACATGTGTGTGCGTTGGCGGAGGCCAGCAGGGTGTGTCTGACCGCTCCATCAGGAGGCTCCTATAAATACATGTGCTCCAGTCTGAGGCAGAACCGCTCCGATCTGGGCCGCGTTACATTTAGAACGGTTTGTGGGTTATTTAGTTCTGTCGTAATAAAGTTCTACAAAGAGAAGTAACCAATCCGGACCAGGAGAGGGCAGCAGATGAATGAACTGTAGAACTAAACTGATCGATAACAGATGAGAAATGTGTTTTCGGATGTTTCCTGCTAGTTTGTTTAATTGATCGGCTGTTATTGATCAGCTGTTATTGATCAGCTTTCGACAAACTGACGGTTTCCACAGCTGCAGTGTAGCTAATGGCTGAGCTATTAGTTCCACTGGGTGCATTCCACTCGGTTCCCCTGATAACGGAACGTTCAACATGTGGAACGGTGTGTTCAGGGACAGTCCGTTCATCTGAGCGCCCTGAGCTGCAGTCCTTCTGAGGACATCTTGTCTTTGTAGGGCAGAGCTAATACCTGTAGGTCTCTGTAGGGTGGAGTTAATACCTGTATGTCTCTGTAAGGCGGAGCTAATACCTGTACGTCTCTGTAGGGTGGAGTTAATACCTGTATGTTTCTGTTGGGCTAAGCTAATACCTGAACGTCTCTGTAGGGCGGAGCTAATACCTGTACATTTCTGTTGGGCGGAGCTAATACCTGAACGTCTCTGTAGGGCGGAGCTAATACCTGTACGTTTCTGTAGGGCGGAGCTAATACCTGTACGTTTCTGTTGGGCGGAGCTAATACCTGTATGTTTCTGTTGGGCGGAGCTAATACCTGTACGTCTCTGTTGGGCGGAGCTAATACCTGTATGTTTCTGTTGGGCGGAGCTAATACCTTTATGTTTCTGTAGGGCGAAGCTAATACCTGTATGTTTCTGTTGGGCGGAGCTAATACCTGTACGTCTCTGTTGGGCGGAGCTAATACCTGTACGTCTCTGTAGGGCGGAGCTAATACCTGTACGTCTCTGTAGGGCGGAGCTAATACCTGTACGTCTCTGTAGGGCGAAGCTAATGCCTGTAGGTCTCTGTAGGGCGGAGCTGACACCTGTAGGTCTCTGTAGAGCAGAGCTAACACCTGTAGGTCTCTGTAGGGCGGAGCTGATACCTGTAGGTCTCTGTAGGGCGAAGCTAATGCCTGTAGGTCTCTGTAGGGCGGAGCTGATACCTGTAGGTCTCTGTAGAGCAGAGCTAACACCTGTAGGTCTCTGTAGGGCGGAGCTGATACCTGTAGGTCTCTGTAGAGCAGAACTGGTAACCTTCAGTGAAGGCTGCTCGTCTTCATCAGTTTTGATATTCAGCTGGGGTGTGTGTGTGTGTGTGTGTGTGTGTGTGTGTGTGTGTGTGTGTGTGTGTGTGTGTGTGTGTGTGTGTGTGTGTGTGTGTGTGTGTGTGTGTGTGTGTGTGTCTTGGTCCAGATCTCCCATAATGCTTCAGGTCTGTCTTTGATCTGATTGTTTGATTGGTTAATCTTTATTTACTTTATCTTTATCTGTTGTAAACGTGATTTGATAGTTATGACCCCCCCTTCCTCCTCTTCCTCCTCTTCCTCCTCCTGAGGTTTTCCTCCTCGTCTCTCCTTCATGTTTCTGTTTCGTTCCATTTTCGTCTCTCTGTAATTTCCTCCAGAAATAGAGACGGGTGAGTCAGAAAACCACCAACCCCCCCGCCGTCTTCTGCCCCCCCCCCTTGAACTTTCCCTTTTTAAACTGCGGGTTCTGAACTTAAACCGGGTTGATCCACATGTTCAGATGGTGTCCACAGCAGAGGGGGGGGGGTCCAGGTGAGCGCTCCTCTTCCTTACGTACAGTCCTGTTATCAGGTGTTAGCCGGACCCCACCCATTTTCTCTGGAACGGAGGAATGTTTTTATTGGTTATTATTTGATGGCTCTAAGGGGGGGGGGGGGTGGCAGGAAGTGTTTTCATTCAAACGGGACAAAAATGCACCGTTGTAAAAATCAGTCACCAGATAACTTTTAAAGCTGCTGATAAAAAATCTGTGTTGATCAGATCTGGGATCAGATTGTTGAGCGTTGCTGTTCTTGTTGTTACTGTTCTTTGTCGTCATTGAGGGTCTTTATTTACAGCTAGTCCTCAACGTCAGAAAATATTTTGACGCACTGTCCTTCAAGGTGTGTTGGATAAATCCTAAAAAAATAAAATACGGCCAGCATGAAAGCTGTTTTATTCTAAACATAATAATAAAGGTGAATGCAGTTTGTATCAACTTTATTAGCAGCGTCCTCGTAACGTCAAACCAATCTGGGCTTGCGCTAGCCATTGGCCACTTCGCCATAGGCAAAGTAAATTCCAGATTGGCTACAAGGTTTTTAGACTTTGTAGCCACAGTGGAGTTCTTGTTTTTACGGAAAAAAGGCTAAAACTTTTTCGCTCGCTAGCACCGCTATTTCCACTAATGTCGCTCGCTAGCGCAGCTAATTTCGCTAGCGCCGCTATTTCTGCATGCTGACTGAATTTAGCCGAAGCATGCCGACGGAAACAGCCGAAGTGACCCGAACGCTCCCGATCATTAAATACGCACTCGGGTCATGACCTCCTCTCGTCCAATGAAAAACAAAAATATTCTTTTTTTATAAGCTAAACCCGCGAATTGGTGTACGACAAGGAGAGGACGATCGATCGAAAGAAATTCAGAATCCAGTGTTTTATAGTAGATTTTGCGTTAAAATTCCAATTGACCAAAAATGGTGAATGCTGAGAGGGGGGAGGAGTGGTGACAGACCGATCAGAAGGTCAATGAAGGATATTATCAATACTTGTTTGTAGTCTTAGACTTTTGTTCCCTCTGACCAGCAGGAATAACCAGCGATGATGTAAATGTGTTTTCACCTCGCTTGATATTTTATATGCCTTTTTAAATTGCATATCAATGGTGTTGTCTAAGTCAAAGTTGAAATGTCTTCTAGTCTCAGTAAACTACCAGTAAACACTGAGTAATATTTAGTCTGACTGTATCTTCACAGAGTGAATGAAGTTTTCAATGGTTGAATCTCACATTCATTCCTGCATAAAGTAGGACAGAAATAAAGAGAGTTCAGCTTCAGCTGTTGGCTTTAGTGGGTTTATGGAGGTAAACTGAACACAAGATTTTTCCCTCAGAATGCAGGAAAACAACCCCATTTTCTAAAAAAAATTCCCGGGGGGGGCCCCCGATCCGCTATGCGGGGGGGGGGGGTACCCCCCCTACACACCCCTATGACAAGTGTGGTTTTACACCCCCCAACAATTGAAAACTTGCATTCACTATGTGAAGATAGTCATACAAGATATTACTCAATGTTTACTTGTAAGTTTTACTTGCTATTATAAAAAGTCGCTGTCTTGGACACAGAGTGTGGCTTTTTATGGATTACTCAATTCTTTTACACTGAGCCACAGTGGCTTAGTCATACTACCTCCTGGTGCAAGCCCAGCCAATGTTTGTTTCTTGTTGGTTTGACTTACAAACAATTCAACTTATGAACAACTTCTAGCAACCAGTTGTGTTCGTATGTTGAGGACTTCCTGATATTTATTATCAGCTGTTTCTACAAGTCTCTGCTGCTCGTGTGAATCCACCCGTGTCATGTGACCCTGCATAATGACCCTGTGTCTGCTGTGACTCCGCCCCTTTGTTTTCCGGGTCCTGAAAGCATTCGGTGGACTGGAAACGTCCTCTTTTGTCTCTGCAGGTTCCAGAAACAGTCCCGGGTTTGTGTTTGGGGGACGGGGGTCACTGCAGGCCGGGGGGGTCAGGGGTCACTGGTTCAGTCCGCACTGAGACCAGTTCCCACAATCCCAGGTTGTGGAACACAGACACCAGACAGGACGGGGTGAACTGAGGTCGCCTCTAAATGATGGGGCTAGCAGCACGCAGCTAGTTAGCTCCCGTTAGCTCGCTGCTATAGAGTGACATCACCATTGTTACCATTTGTGCATCAGTTCTCTGAGTGGGAGGAGTCCAGCGGTTATGACATATTTACACGCGTGTATCATGAAGTATCATCTGTGTTACATCACAGCATGCCCTCTGTCGTTTATCCCGTAGCGACAGCAGATGGTCCCGGGGTGGGGGGGCGGGGCGGTCATGGAGGTGGGGGGGTGAGAGAGGTGCACACAGAGTGGAGGACTCTCTCTCTGGGATGAAGGTGAAGACCCGACCTGCCTCACTTTTAATCTGGTCGTCATGGAGATGGACGGGTTGTCCAGTTCGGTCCCAGACCGCCTGTGATCGTCAAATCAGAACGCAGACTGGACTGGGGTTGAGGTCGGCGGCGTCTTGAGCGTCTCTGAGAACCTGAAACCAGTCGGCTCCAGTTTCCTGTCTAACCTCGGACGTGACGGGACAAGGTTCACGCGCTATCAGCTGGTGGTGGAGGGGCGGGGCTTGAGGCGCAGGTGAGGCTATAAAGCGACGCTCGACGGAGACGAGCAGAAAACAAACGTCCGGATCCGACGCGGAGGATGTGAACGCCCCAGACTGATCCTCCGATTCCGGGTCGGATGGGATGAGGCTGAAGATCCACGGAGGACATCCGTCAGTCTCACCTGAGCTGGACCTGTGGGGCAGGGTCATGTACGTCCTGTGCACGCTGGCGGTCCTGTACCTCCACAGACTTTTGGGGGGCGGGAACGGCGTGGAGCCCACCACCGCCGGCGGGTCAGAGGCGGGGCAGCAAAGTGGCGCCAGATCAGTGAAGATTTTGGACCGTGGAGGGCGCAGGAAGAGGCGACGAGGAGGAGGAGGCGTACGGAATGTTGGCGACAGCAGGAGGGTTCAGGTGAGAAGGTGGAGCCACGCCCCCCCATGCCCCTCCCACAAAGTTTCATCGATTTCTTGGTGGGGCTTTGTATTGATTTGCACTAAATTTGGCGCGACGACTTAACAAGCGACTCTTACGCCAAGTGCTAGCTGTTAGCTAACTGCTAATTCTAGCTAGCAGGTAACGCTAGCATTCAGTTCAGCTTCTGACTGAATTGAGAAGAAACTTTGGTTCGTTTCCTGATTTTTTTTTCTCGCTGCAGTTTGACGCAACTTTCTGAAGCTCCTCCCACTTTGAGATCAGTTTTAGCAATTTTTAAAATATTATTATTCCAGTAAACTCTGATGCTGATTGGTTCTCAGGGAAGTTCAGTTTCATGTTGTTCGGAAACATTCACGTCTGAAATCCTGTTACATCTGATGCGTTACATAACCACAGATTAATGATGTCATCAAGCCGTGACAACCCCCCCCCCCAGGACAGGAAGTGTCCTCCTGCACCAAGTTTGGTGGAATCAGAAAACAAAACTAGTAAAGGTGGATTTACTTTAGTGGTTGTTACAGGAAGTCCTCAACATACGAACACAACTGGTTCCTAGAGGTTGTTTGTAAATTGAATTTTTTTGTAAGTCATTATTTATTAAATTTCATCCCTAATCTCCATCTGAGGTCATTTAAATGTCATTACTACTATAAATACTAAAGTAATGTCATTACTACTGTAAATACTAAATTAATGTCATTACTACTGTAAATACTAAAGTAATGTCATTACTACTGTAAATACTAAAGTAATGTCATTGCTACTCTAAATACTAAAGTAATGTCATTGCTACTCTAAATACTAAAGTAATGTCATTACTACTCTAAATACTAAAGTAATGTCATTACTACTCTAAATACTAATGTCATTACTACTGTAAATACTAAAGTAATACTACTGTAAATACTGAAGTAATGTCATTACTACTGTAGCATGTAGCTTAGCAGCGGTGGTGCTCGGTGGGGGTTGTATCAGGAAAAGAAACTGCAGTAATCGGATACTGCTGTGCATTTGTTTGTATCTCTTGTTGTTTGTATGTTGAGGACTTCCTGTTTGTTTCTCTGTTGTGGGGGGGTTCTTTCTACGAAACCTCCACCTTCACTCGGCCACAGACAGGAGGTGACATCATCAGAGGGGAGGGGCCTCACGCTTCAGCTAAGGCTGAAATATTTATCTGTGGAGGGAGGGGTGAAGAGGAGGAGGAGGGGTGAAGCTGCTGTTGCTAGGGGAACAGAGAAGGACGTATGTTGAAGGGGGGGGTCAACGCCGTTCCTGCTGCTGCGCGTCAGAGCGAAGCTGCACCGAGGAAGAGGATGCAGCGATGATGAGGAGGAGGAGGCCGCATGGAGGGAGGTAAGAACGATGGAGGAAGAAGAGGGAGACGAGGAAGAGGAAGAAAGAGGGGGAATGGAGGGAGGGGGGGCGGGGGGAACCTGATGCAGGGTGTCGCGTTTCGCTACTGACCTGGATACGGCGACGCTCGTCATCTTCATCGCCTGAATCCTGATAATCCTGCTTTTGTCTGGTTTCTGTTCGACCTCTTCTTCATCACAACGATGCAGAAGCAGACCTGAAGCATGAAGCTACAGAAGCAGACCTGAAGCGTGAAGCTACAGAAGCAGACCTGAAGCGTGAAGCTACAGAAGCAGACCTGAAGCGTGAAGCTACAGAAGCAGACCTGAAGCGTGAAGCTACAGAAGCAGACCTGAAGCGTGAAGCTACAGAAGCAGACCTGAAGCATGAAGCTACAGAAGCAGACCTGAAGCATGAAGCTACAGAAGCAGACCTGAAGCATGAAGCTACAGAAGCAGACCTGAAGCGTGAAGCTACAGAAGCAGACCTGAAACGTGAAGCTACAGAAGCAGACCTGAAGCATGAAGCTACAGATCCGGACCTGAAACATGAAGCTACAGATCCGGACCTGAAACATGAAGCTACAGAAGCAGACCTGAAGCATGAAGCTACAGATCCGGACCTGAAACATGAAGCTACAGATCTGGACCTGAAACGTGAAGCTACAGAAGCAGACCTGAAGCGTGAAGCTACAGATCCGGACCTGAAACATGAAGCTACAGATCTGGACCTGAAACGTGAAGCTACAGAAGCAGACCTGAAGCATGAAGCTACAGAAGCCGTGATCGGCCTGCAACTTACCGCAACATTTCAAACTGCAGAGGTCTTCATCAGACCTTCTCCTTCTGGTGGACTTGGAGAACTTTAGCTTGTTAGCATGCTAACACCTTAAACATCTCCACTGAACATCTTAGCATGTATTTAGGTAGCATCCTCATGCTAAGATGAGCATTTAGATAACCTCTAATGCATAGATTAGCATTAAGATGTTATCTGAATAGATGCTACCTAAATTCATGCTAACACATTCAGTGTGGATGTTTAAAATAGCAGCATGCTAACATTTTTAAAATGTTACATTTTAAAATTTTAAAACTTTTGAAAGAATTAAAATTTAAAAAAATTGAAATTTTTAAATCATTTTAAAACACTAGCATGCTAAGCATCCCCGCTGGATACGTTAGCATGCGTTTGTGTAGCATCCTCATGCTAAGATATTTAGCATGTGTGTGTTAGCGTGTGTCAACAGTGTGTTGTTATTAGCATTTAGCTGTATGCGCGGCGTCACAGAGCTGCTAGCATGGCTAGAGGATCTGTTTGTGTATGTGTGTGTGCGTGCCTAGTAATAGCCCTGAAGTCGGGTTATTGATCAGCTAAAGGTGATTGATAGTCGACTGTTCAAGGTGTTTTACAGCAGATTACAAAATAAAATAAATGACATTTAAAAGAACAAACTGATACCTTCTTTAAAAAATTTGAATAAGTCATTTTTTTCTGACTTTACAGGAAACAAAAACAAAACATTTGTTGATCCTTTTGGCAAATTTTTTTTAAATAAAAAATGACTTTATTCAATTATTTTAAGATGGTGACAAAATGTAAAAGTAAAAGTGTGTTTATTTTTTTTACGTAAAGAAGTTATTTGTTTAGAGACAATTAGGAATTTTTCTCCCCTTGTTTGACTTTATTTTGAAAATCTGAAGTGCACGTCTCTTCCTGTGTGTGTGTGCAGCCGGTCCGGCGGTCCAGCGCTCTGCTCAGCCCGGCAGTCATGTTCAGCTCCAGGAAGACCTGGGACCTTAGCCACGCCCCCTGCCTGCAGGAGCTCTGGAAGAACGACGTCTCATTGGACGGTGAGCGTGAAAGAAAACACACACACCAGTGGGGCTGCATTTTTGTGTGTGTGTGTGTAAGGCATTAGCATGAATCAGTCAGACTCTTCAGGTAAAGGACACCTGAGTGTGTGTGTACAGGAACAGACAGGTGAGTGTGTGTGTGTGTGTGTGTGTTTCAGGCTGGGTTCTTTTATTCTTTAGATGTCGTTAGCGTAGCGCTAAAGAAGTGACGGCCCCTGATTAGAACCCAGTCAGGATTGGCTGTGGTGAAACACCTCGACATCGCCCCCTGGAGGTGGGCGCCTTGAACAGCGACATAATCTAGATGTTATTAGCTAATTTATCATTGAGCTAAAGGGCTGGAGGGGGTTAGCTTAGCATTGTTAGCGGGTTTAGCCACTGTTTTGTCATTAAACCCTCGGTAGCGCGCTAACAGGAAGCTAAATCAGATCGTTTGTGACAGACGCCTGACGGGTTATTTCGTTTCCGCTGAGTCGACGTTTCTTTGACCTGAAGTTTGTTTGTTTCTTGTGTGTGTGTGTGTGTGTGTGTGTGTGTGTGTGTGTGTGTGTGTTGGGGGTATAAGTCCAGTTAATGCTCAGATTTTCTCCACAAAGTCCAGATTGTTCTCAGTTTAAAGAGATTTGAGGCCTTTTTAACATGTGACGCGCGCACACACACACACACACACACACACACACAGGTTTGGTAGGTTACTGTGTCAGCTGTTGCTATGGTGATGAGAAGGGGCGGGTGCAGCTTACCTGAGGAGGAAAGGGGAAGAATTCGGGTTATTTCTGGTTTCCGTAGCGACCTCGCTGATCCCTTTGTCCCGCCCCCGTTTCCATAGCGAGCTCCGTGGACTTCCTGATGAGTGATGGTGAAGACGACGCCTCCTTCCTGTCTCTACCGACTGCTGCCTTCTCACAGCCCCCCACTTTGACCCCAGAGGCGTCCGAATCAAACGCACCCGGCGAGCAGCGGCTCATCCAGGTGACGACGACGTCACAAAGTTACTTCCTGTTTGTGTTTTTGTCTGCCTTGGTGGTGAACACCTATGAACGTAAAAACCCTTCCTCGTCCTCCTCTTCAGTCCCTGCAGGACAAAGTCACTGAGTTCCAGGCTCGTCTTCGCTCGGAGGAAGTCGCGCGCCGCCTGCTGCTCCAGCAGCTGCAGCAGGTCGGCGTCCCAAAGACGAGCGTCCAACCTTCTGCTCCGCCCAACGGTGAGGTCACAGCCGACATCGTCAGCTGACGGCGGCCATGTTTGTAGTCCGCAGGTGAACTAACTCATTTCCCTTTTTTCCAGGAGTGAGGGCATCGCCGCCCAGCGAGCAAACGTCAGATCGTCCAGAGGAAGAGCAGCTCGTCACCCGGCTGCACAAACAGGTACTTCCCGCAGGCAGCGAACGCATCGCAGCTGCAGACGGGAAACGCATCACATTCAGTTTATCACTTTGAAGAAAAAATAAATCTGTGAAAACACTGGTGCACCTCGTGAACACACGAGGCTTTGACGCGGTTATTGTGGTCGCAGGTGGAGGAGCTGGAGGAAAAGCTGTTGGATCAGACGCAGGAGGTGGAGAGACTTCGCTCTGAACTGGTGAGGACCTGCTGGAACACATTCCTGAGGCACACACACACACACACATCAAGCTGTATCTGTGTGTGTTTCTCCTCCGCTCCTCTAGGGGGCGACAGACCTGGAGAAGCAGCTGGAGCTGCTGGAGGTGGAGAACCAGCGTCTGAAGCAGGAGCTGAAGTCATGCAGGAGCTCAGAGCTGCTCCACCAGGCAGCAGAGAGCTGCAGCAGACACTGCCCCCACAGCCAGGTGCACACACAGGTGTACACACACATATAGGTGTACATACACACACACACACACACACGTTCTTGGATGTTTCACATTCAGAGCTACATTATCTAACTTAAATCAATAATCTGGCCCCGCCCCCGACCTGCAGGATGCTGAGTCGCTGCGGCGGGAGGCGTCCCGCTGGGAGCACCAGGCGCGGCAGCGGGAGCGGCGGCTGGCCGAGCTGGAGCGGGAGCTGCTGGACCAAACCTCCAGGGCGGAGCTTCTCCACCGCCAGCTGGACGAGGTGAGGCAGCGGCGCAGCGACGCGAGGCAGCGGCGCAGCGACGCGGAGGAAAGCCTCAGCCTCCGCCTGCAGGAGTGTGAGGAGGAGCTCGCCAGGCAGTCGGCCACGCCCCCCAGAGTGAAGGTGAGACGCCTCCACGTGGTCAGGTGACCTTGAGGAGGCGGTGCTGGTTCTGACGGTGACGGTAATGTGTTCAGTACGTGACGCACACGGTGGAGGTGGAGTCCGCCGACTCCCACAATGCACTGCTGGACCTGCAGGCGAAGAACGCCGGCCTGCAGGAGCTGCTGTCTGCGCAGAGGCAGCAGCTGAGGGAGCTGCAGGCGCAGCTGCACGACTCCCAGAGGACCTGCACCCAGCTGCGCACGCAGGTAGGTCAGCAGGAACACCTGGACCCGCCTAAAAAAGCCCCAAAAACCACTAAATAATGGGGGGGGGAAAAAATTTTTTTCAACCAATAGACACGCAGACTTTACCTGTAAAGATCTGTTTTGTTTTCATGTGATGGAAATCAGTTTCAGGCCAGTAGCGACTTCCTGTTTAAGCCCCGCCCCTAAAAAAACATCTAGAATCCCTATTCGCTCCATCAGACTTCGGTTTGCTCCGGTCTTTAAAATCCCAACTCGACAGATTCAGACATGTGTTCTGGACTCCTGCTCTTCATCCCGCCCCCTCCTCCTCTTCCTCCAGATCCGGGTGTACGAGGGCGAGATGGAGCGGACCCGGGGTCAGCTGGAGGCCGAGATGCAGAACCTGGAGGAGGAGAAGAACCGCGTGATCGAGGAAGCGTTCGTCCGCGCCGAGAGCGAGATGAAGGCGGTCCACGAGAACCTGGCGGGTCGGTCCTGTTTCCTTACTTCCTGTTTCCTTACTTCCTGTTTCCTGTCTGAGCGTGCGGTTTCTCTTCCAGGCGTGCGCCTGAACCTCCTCAGCCTCCAGCCGGCGCTGCGGACGCTCACCTGCGACTACAACCTGCTGAAGCGGCAGGTGCAGGACTTCCCCTTCCTGTTGGAGACGGCCATCGGCGAGGCCAAGCAGGAGGTGGGGAAGGAAAGAGCAGGAAGTCTCCCTCATTTCCTCACTTCCTGTATGTCATCATCTTCGTCATCTTCCTCGTCAGATCTGTCAGGTGATCGGCGAGGTGAGCAGCGCCAATCAGGAGCTGCTCAGGAAGTACAAGCGTGAGATGAACCTGAGGAAGAAGTGTCACAACGAGCTGGTGCGCCTCAAAGGTGGGTGGGGCTTCGTCGCGATGAAGAGGAGCGAATAGGGGGGAGGAGCTGAAAGTGTGTCCGTCTCCTAGGCAACATCCGCGTGTTCTGCCGCGTGCGTCCGGTCAGCCAGGAGGAGCAGGACGCCGCCGACGCCAAAGGCGTGCTGAGCTTCGACTCGGACGACGACGCCCTCCTCTACCTCACCAGCAGGGGGAAGGTCATGACCTTTGAGCTGGACAGAGTCTTCCCCCCCCAAGCCACGCAGGAAGAGGTAGAGCCCAGGGGGGAAACAGTCGATCCAGTTAGAGGGGCGGTCTGACGTGTAAGTGTTCTCTCTTCTCTGATTGGTCGATCAGGTGTTCCAGGAAGTGCAGTCTCTCGTCACTTCCTGTATCGACGGCTTCAACGTCTGCATCTTCGCCTACGGGCAGACCGGATCAGGGAAGACCTACACCATGGAGGTGAGGGGGGGGATCCGGGATCGATTGGTTCGGTCTGGAGAGTTGGTTTGATCTGTGTGTGTGTGTGTGTGTGTGTGTGTGTGTGTGTGTCCAGGGCGTGGAGGACGACCCTGGCATCAACCAGCGGGCGCTGCGCCTGCTGTTCTCTGAGGTGAAGGAGAAAAGCGACTGGGACTACAGGATCTCCGTCAGCATGGTGGAGATCTACAACGAGACGCTGAGGTGGGGGGGGGCAGCTGATTGGTCCATTAATGACTCCCAGCTTGTTTGAATTGACTCACAGCGACACCTGCTGGCATGGAGGATGAATTATTGTGAATTATTGAATTGGTTTTATTACAGAATAAGTCAAAAAATAATAATAATTATAATTATTACTATATTTTATTATTTTTATATTATTTAGTATTTATTTGTTTCAATAATAATATCATTTATTTATTATTATTCATAATTTTGTAATGTTAGATGTTAATTGTAAATTAGCATTCTGTGCAGAATAATATTAAAAATTATTACAGAATAATAAATAGAATTACTACGGAATAACCCATTGTTCTCATAATAATAATAATTTTCTTATTATAATCTGTAATCATTACAATATTGTAGTTATTACAGAATAATAAGTTATTCTAATTATTATCATAATTACTATAATTACTACAGAATAATTATAATAATTGTTTCCTTAGTAATTATTATTATAATTATTATAATATATGAGAATTATAATAATATATAAAATGGATCACATAAGGAAATCTGTTTATTTGTACAGCTGAGGTTCAGCATCTGGAGGTTAGCAGAATGCTAATGTTAGCTTCATCAGCTAGCTGCTCACCTTACTGACATGATATGCTAACACCCTGAAGCTAGCGCTAACAGTGGTGTGTGTGTGTGTGTACAGGTGCGTAGTGCACAGCTGTACACACACAGCTGTTTAAGGGTGGGGTTTATCTCTTGATGTGTGGCGGGTTCTCTGAGCCCTGAGTTTCGTCTGCAGGCTGATTGTCTCTGCTGCTTTCAGGAACCTCCTGGGGGAGAACACCAGCGACAAACTGGACATCAAGATGAACCCCGACGGCAGCGGACAGCTCTATGTCCCCAACCTGACCGAAGTCCCCGTGCAGAACCCCGAGGACATCAACAGGGTGAGCACTTCCTGTCACGGCTGTCCCTTCAGTGTAAAACACCTCATCACCTTAGTTAGCCTAAGGAGCTAAAGCTGCGAAGAACCCAACAGGAGACATTAAAGATATCATTTAAAAATAAAAACGTTCACAAAAATTATCCATAAAGAGATTTTTTTTTTAAATCTTCTAAATTTCTCTGATCATTGACAGATTCTGATCAAATCCAATCAGAATCAATGACGTTAAATATTGATTTGGTTCCTCTGATTGGCTGAAACATTTAAAAAACCTGAGTTCTTTGATAGAAAAAAGAAATAAAATTTCTTTTAAATTTTAAATAATTTTTTTCATTAAGAAAAAATTAGAAAAAAATGTAAAATTTAAGCACATTTTTTTAATGTAAAAGAAGTTTTTTAATTTTACATTTTTTCTAATTTTTTAGAAAAAAAATTATTTTAAAAATGTAAAGAAAATAAAATTTCCAAACTTTTAATCTGAAACTGATTTCCACCGGGTCATGTGACTGGAGATGAAGCGTTACCGTCCCTTTCAGAGGTTTCTGTTTACCTGTCCAGGTGCTGGACACAGGTCACATGAACCGAGCAACGGCCTGCACCAACCTGAACGAACACAGCTCGCGTTCGCACGCCCTGCTCATCGTCACCGTGTGCGGGTTCAACGCCGCCACGGGGAGCCGCACCCAAGGTAGGAGGGGCGGGGTTTTACTGGCTCCGCCTCCAACCAGCGAACCCCGTTGAACCCCGTTTCCCGCCGCAGGTAAGCTGAACCTGGTCGACCTGGCGGGTTCGGAGAGAATCGGCAAGTCGGGGGCGGAGGGCAGCCGCCTGCGGGAGGCGCAGTGCATCAACAAGTCGCTGTCGGCGCTCGGTGATGTCATCAACGCGCTGCGGGGCAGACACGCCCACGTGCCCTTCAGGAACTCGCGCCTCACCTACCTGCTGCAAGACTCGCTGAGCGGCGACAGCAAGACGCTCATGATGGTGCAGGTGAGGAAGCCCCGCCCCCTCCTAAACGACACGGGACGTCCCGATCGAGCCGGTGTGACCGCTAATCCCTGCGTTTTCGTCTGCAGGTGTCTCCGTCGCCTAGCAACATGAGCGAGTCGGTCTGCTCGCTGAAGTTCGCTCAGCGCGTTCGCAGCGTGGAGCTCTCGGCGTCTTCGTTGTCAAGGAAACACGAGAACTCGTCCACCTCGTCGTCGCCGACGCACGACAGCGTCGAGGTGACGCACACACACACTCACATTCTGTTGAGGTGAATTATTTGTTGTTTGTTTGGGTGTTCCCGATGTTGACCTTTGACCTCCTCCCCCAGCTGGACTCCCCCCCGGTGACCCCGGTGCCCCTCCCCATCTCCAGAGCCAGCAGCGCCGGCTCCACCCTCTCCTCCGCCTCCAGAACCCCCAGTGGCTCCCGCAGGAGGTCCCAGTCCCAGCTGTCCACAGGTAACACACACACACACACACACACACACACACACACACACACACACACACACACTGGGTGACACCCTGTTTCCTCATCCTGTGGTCTGATTGGTTGGTTTGCAGACAGACAGGTAGACAGAGCCAGCCCATTGGTCGGAGACGGTGGGCAGGTAGGTAGGGCTGTTTGCTGATTGGTGGAAAATCTTGGCATGGAAGCGCTCAGCATGGCATGTTGTCCCCCCCCTTGACCCCTCCCCCCAACCATCTAACACCTCCCACCTGTAACCACAGAGCTGCGCCTGTCAGACTGCGAGCAGGGACCGAGAGCCCATGACACATTGTGCTTCCTGTCGCCTGTTCAGTGCTACCAAAGTCACAAAGAAATCATTTAAAGGAGCCGACGGGGTTCATTTGAACCTAGAGGGTTTGGGATTAGCTTACCTTAGCATCAAGACAGGCAGGAGCGATCTCTTAGCTTAGCGCTAACGGAAGGGTCATTCCATGGAAACTGTTCAGTTTGGGTCCCCATAGAGACGTCATAAAGCTGTCAGTGATAATTTAGTGTCTGAAACCATTGATTCAAGTTTATTTTTTAGCATGAGGTAAAAAAATAATTGAATCATAAATATACAATTTGCATATTTTTAACTTTTTGTGTTAAAATAAATCAATATCTCATGTCTGCTCTGGGCGTTTTGTCATTCATGGAATATAAAACTTAAAAAAGAAAATAAGTCTCAGATTTATTTTTCTAATGTTAGAAACACTTTCCTCTAAACAAGAAATGTGTTAAATTAAAATGACTTGTTTGGTTAAAATATTATGATTTATATGCGTCCGTTAATGTCCCACCGCGTCACACTAATGTAATTTTGCGCCAAAATGTAAAACACTTCCTGTAGGTGACACCACTAACAGGAAGTGACATCATTCAAGAGTTTAAGCAAACATCTCGTAAAAAAAATTAAAAAGCAACTTTTTAATAAAATTTTTTAAATTTGAATTTTTGAAAATTAATGTTTTGTTTAATGTAGTTTCATGCAAACTGTGGTGTTAGCTTTTAGCACGTCCAGAATTTCCACCATATTGCTTTAGATTTTCCACTCTGTCACTTTAAACCCCCCCGAAAAAAGAAGTAAAAGAAACTCGGGCCTCTGAATATGATGCTTAAATGATGCTAATGCTAAAAGACTTTCAGAAAATAGTTCCTGAGCTTGAAAAATATATACAGGTGTTACGTTCTGCGTGGTATGACGATGAAAAAATTCCAGGATCCAATATGAACACATTCCGTGTTAAACTGTTTGTAAGACTACAAATCTAGATTTATTTTCTGGATAAAGATGGCCGTCCCCTGCTGCGTCCACTCTTCATGCTAAGCTAAGCTAACCCTGTTCTTAACTGTTTTTAAGCTCTTTTCCTTGTGACTTCACCGTGTGTCTGTGAGCTTCTGATCAATCACCCCCCCCTTCCTGCTGTGGAGCTGAGGATTGTGGGTAATGCTGTTGTTGTGTCCACACTGATGATCCTGTTTGTTTTTAAACAGGAATCCATGCGTAACCATAGCAACAGTGCTGCCAGTATTTTCTTTTATTCGTTGACAGTGAAGCTAATTTTGACGTTAGCTTTCTGGAACCGTCTGCGTGACAGCGCCATCTAGCTGTCAGGAGGTTTAAGCACAAAATATGAACAATTACAATAAACACATCAGTTTTAGAATTAATAATGTAGAATATTTTAATTATTTTATTCAGCTTTATTTTTCATTTTTTAATTAAAAAAAAATACATTAAACTATTTTAATTGTTTATTCAGCTAGCATGCAAATTAGCATTGAATGAGGCTAGGAAGAAAGCAGCTAATGACTTTACCATGTTTTGGACCAGCGCTCACCTGTATCTGTTGCCGGTTGGATGGATCGGTGTCCGGCGTCGTCCTGTCGGACGATTGTCGGCAGGGTCCTGTGCCTGCTCCTGTTTGGTTGGCAGCAGTGTGGTCATGGTGCGACGGCGCGGCGGGTCACATGACCACTGAGTGATGCTCCCATTTGTCTCCGCAGGACGACTGAAGCTGACGGCCTGAGAGACGTCGTCCGCCAAAGGTAGCGAGTGGATGGAGCAAAGGATGCTGGGAAGGTTTTAGCGACTCCGACCCGAGGACAAACGTTTGATGTTCTTGCTGTGATGAAGGATTTTAATGAAGGACCGATGAAGACTATCCGCTGTCCAATTACAGTATTTCTTTTATAGTTGCACTTTAAACTTTATTTTATAAGCACCAGATGAAGCTGTGCTCGATGATAATATATGCTCAAATATTTATGTTAGATTTCTTTGGTTTTCTAAGCTCATTATTCTTTTATTTTGTTTTCATTCGTTTACCTTCAATCGTCCCGTGTGACGTTCCCTCTTAGCCAATCAGGGTACTCCACTGATACTGAGCTGTCCAATGAGATGCAAGCGATGCCAGGACGTCCTGTAAACGTTGATCCTCTTCTGTTCTGTGGATGTGTGACTGCTTATGGGTGGAAACCACTGGTGACCTTTGACCTGTAGCTGATGACCTGGTGCTGATGCAGGTGGAGCCGGTGTGTAGCCGTAGAAACAGGATGATGATGATTGACCCATAATTTTTTTTTTGTATTCTTTTTAATAAACGTCAGACTGTTCATGTTGACCTGCTGTGATGTGATGAATTGATCCTTAAATAATGTAAAATAAGATCAAGTAGATCAAAACTGAAATGTTTTTTTTTTGACCGTTCACATTTGACTGGATCCTGAAGATAGTAAAATCAAGTTATTCTAAAATAACCAACAGACTAGCGGCAGCGGTGTGATCCAGATCCTGGGAACATTAAAACATTCCACATTAAATAGAACAAGAAAAATAACTTTAAGCGTGTTTATTTAATAATCAGCAATTTAAACGTGAAATAAGATTGCTTTATCTTCACTCCTGTTATAGTCAGTAAAATCATTCTTTCAGCTGCAAAATGTTTGAAAAAAATATTAAAGAATATTAAAAAATAAAATAAAATTTAAAATACATATTTTGTACCTTTTATAGTTGAAACGGTTTGTTCCTGCCACGTTTATCATATTTAGAAAAATAAGAATAAACCGCTCCACAAATAAAGTTTGATTGAATGTCAACCGAAAATTCGTTGATCATCCGGAAACGCTTTTTAATCATATACATTAAGAAAGTGGACTATTACCAGGCTTTATAATTCAAATAAATTATTTTTAAGTAATTAAATTAACGTTTTAACGCCTTGTTGATAAAAATGTCAATGTAGGTTTTTGCTAATTATATTTACATTCATAAATACATAAAACTTTATCATAACAATTATAAGCTATATTTTTTTTTTTTACTTTCCAAAAAACAAAAATACTGTACAGCATTTTCCTACTTCCGATCTTCCGGAAACGTCTTTAAAGACGTTTTAAACGTGATGACGTCACCGGAAGTACGGTGTTTTTCTCAGTTGCTAAGCCACAGCGCAGCCCCCCCCTCACACAAACCGATGCGAGTGGGACATCTAAACCGGTTAAGCTCTGACACCCCCCCCCCGTGAGTCCCGAGGATTCGGCGGAAGGTAAACAAGTTGTTGTTGTTTATAAAGCAACAATTAGCCTGACTCGGCTAAGCTAACGAGCACTTTAGCTGGGAGTTAGCTAACTAGCCTGTGTTGTTTACGGAGTCTGCGTCATCTGACGTGAGAGCCCCAAATGTAGCTAGTTAACGCAACTAAATCACGTGACCTGTTATTAACCTACTAGTTTAAGCGTTAGTTAATCTGTTGTTATTGGCTTCATGGTGGTTCTAATGCTAGCTAACGTCAGCTAGCTTACATTTGGTGACGTCTGTAGGTTTGATGTTGGTTCGATTACAAACCCTGAAAGTCCAAACCAGCTGATCCGGAGCACGATTGTTTACGTCTGAACTAGTCTTGTTTGTGTTGTTGTTTTTGGAGATTAAATTGAAAAGTAATAGAAATGTTGCTCCTAGGATGTCATGTTAACAACATGACAAAATGATTGTTGTGTGTGTGAATGTTGTGTGTGTGATTGTTGTGTGTATGATTGTTGTGTGTGTAATTGTTGTGTGTGAGATTGTTGTGTGTGTAATTGTTGTGTGTGTGATTGTTGTGTGTGTGATTGTTGTGTTGTTGCAGGAGGAGGAATCTGATGTCTGTCCTTGGTGATCTAGACTGATCCTCCAGTTCATCTCAGTTCGTCCAGTCGGTGTCCCAGTCTGACCAGTATGGCCGCCGCCCACTCCACCAACATCTCATGGCGACTGCGTGAGTCCGTTTGTGTTATTCCTGTTAGCGAATAAAGAAGAACCTGGAGATGCCAGTTTGATTTTCATAAGAGTTTAATCCGTTTCGTCGCTGAGCTCAAAGGAAGACACCATTTAAAATAACTTAAAATACTTTAATCCGTTCCAGCTTTGTAAAACAGCCCCAATCTTCATAAATTATGACAATAAAAACACATTTTTATCAACCAATAGACTTTATAGACTTTAACGGTGTATAATTAATTATCCATAAGTTACATAAATAATGATAAAGAAGGAAAAGAAACACAAAAGCCACAAGAACATACATGAGCTACGCCTTTATTCCACCAATGAGAACGAGTTACGGTCTCACTGATGTTGTATCCATCCGCCAACACGTGGTAAAGAACGAGATCCGGTCAGCTTTTCTGGAGTTGTTTTTATTTCCACCAATGAGAGTCAGAGGAGGTCATGTGATCATATTTGTTTTGGGGTTAGATGTCTCAAACCTCCAGCAGATGTTTCAGAACATTTGTGTGGACACTGCCCCCTACAGGCAGCTGAGGGACACAGAATCAGTCATTGATATCTACCACTAACTACGCGTTCACTAAACGTGTCCCTCCCGTGTTGCCGTCCAGAGGCGTTCGAGGCCCACTCCAGCAGCGTGTTGTGTTTGGCGCTGGGGAAAAGCTCCGGCCGCCTGCTGGTGACGGGAGGGGAGGACTGCCGGGTCAACCTGTGGGCCGTCAACAAGCCCAACTGCATCATGGTAGGTCTAATGCCGGCCACGCCCCTGGGCGGAGCCGTCTGTTGTTCATATGTTACATTAATATGTGTGTGTGTGTGTGTGTGTGTGTGTGTGTGTGTGTGTGTGTGTGTGTGTGTGTCTCAGAGTTTCACTGGTCACAAGAACCCGGTGGAGTGTGTCCAGTTCAACGTGTCGGAGGATCAGATCATCACCGGTTCACAGTCTGGATCCATACGGGTCTGGGACATGGAGGCGGCAAAGAGTGAGACTCAGTGTCTGTGTGTGTGTGCGTGTGTGTGTGCGTGTGTGTGTGTGACATTAGCATGACTTGCTACTTCCTGTCTCCCCCAGTTCTGAGGACTCTGATGGGACACAAAGCCAACATCACCAGCCTGGCTTTCCATCCATACAGCGACTTCCTGGCTTCAAGCTCCATGGACACAAACATCAAGGTGTGTGTGTGTGTGTGTGTGTGTGTGTGTGTGTGTGTGTGTGTGTGTGTGTGTGTGTGTGAATGCCGCTAACGAAGTCTTTCCTCTCTTAAACGCGTGACTCTGGTTCTCGTCTGTCAGCTGTGGGACATCCGGAGGAAAGGATGCGTGTTCAGGTACACGGTAAGAGCCCGCGGTGCGTTCAGGGACACGTTTTAAAATCGGACATGTTTGCGGTACGACTCCCGTCTGCTTCCTGTTTTGCGTCTCAGGGTCACACTCAGGCCGTGAGGAGCGTCGCCTTCAGCCCAGACGGGCGCTGGTTGGCCTCGGCGAGCGACGACAAGACCGTGAAGGTAGGCACCGCTGTGTGTGTGTGTGTGTGTGTGTGTGTGTGTGTGTGTGTTCACATTCGCTTCTCTTCCTCAGCTGTGGGACTTGAACCAGGGGAAGATGCTCACCGAGTTCACGTCCCACACGGCGTCCGTCAGCATCGTCCAGTTCCACCCCACCGAGTACCTGCTGGCGTCAGGAAGCTCCGACAGGTAACCTGTTCTAACGAGATGCTCCGCCCACTCTCCACTGATTGGCTGAGCCACTGCCGTCGTCTCAGCAGGACCGTCAAGCTGTGGGACCTGGAGAAGTTCACGAAGGTCGGCTCGATGGAGGGTAGCACGTCTCCCATCAGGTGCGTTTCCTGGTTTGATTCGGACGGAGAAGGCGTCGCTGTCATGTGACCTTTGACCCCCGGTGCGTTCAGGTGCATCTGCTTCAGTCCGGACGGCGACTGCCTGTACAGCGGCGCCGCCGACTCGCTGCGGGTGTTGGGCTGGGAGCCCGACTGCTGCTTCGACGTGGTGCCGGTGGGCTGGGGGAAAGTGACCGACCTGGCGACCTGCAACCAGCAGCTGGTGGGTGGAGCCTCCCGCAGGACGGACGCGGTACTGTCGTGACGCTAACGCTAACCCCGCCTCCGCCCATCAGATCGGCGTGTCCCACCAGCTGTCCACCGTCTCGTCCTACGTGGTGGATCTGAAGCGGGTGAAGCGGAGCGGCTCGGCCGTCCAGGGCGTCGTCCAGGACAACCAATCGCTCACAGAGATGAAGGATCCAAAAGGAAACGCCCTCCGCCGGAGCTACGAGAGACCCATGACCTCCTGCTCCGCCCAGGGGTACGTAGAGGACCGCCCCCTCCCCCCTCCAGCTGACGAATCAGAACCCAACATCAAAGACGGGTCCTCCTTTCAGGGTGAAGCAGAGGCTGGATGCGGAGAGGCGGAGCCCCGAAGGTGAGAGGCGGAGCCCCAGTGAGGACGAGGCAGACGAGAAGGTGTCGACGGCGGAGATCCACAACGCCGAGGATTACAAGGAGATCTTCCAGCCCAAGAAAGTCATCTGTAGGTGGAGCCGTAGAGTCACATGACCACCAGTGAACGTAAAGGCTGACTCAGCTGTTTGCTCTTCATCAGGTCGGACTCCTCCCAGAATTCCAGAGCCTTTCCCCGCTCCTCCAGAGGACGGTGAGAAACCAGTTCACTGCATCCACACCAGAAACCAGTTCACTGCATCCACACCAGAAACCAGTTCACTGCATCCAGTGATCTTCCTCCTCCTCTTCCTCAGACGCGGTCGTCTCCATCAGTCGGCAGCTGAAGGATCTGGTTTCTCCTTTTCCTGACAAGCAGCAGGTCAGTGAACGCAGCACGAGTCCGTCACTGTCGACATTCACTGTGTTTGTTAACATGAAGGTGTGTGTGTGTGTGTGTGTGTGTGGGTGTGTGTGTGTGTGTGTTAGGGTCCTCCCCCTCTGGCCTCCTCCACACCTGTCCAGAGGGTGGAGCCTACGGTGGTCTCCAGCGTAAAGCAACCAGCATCATCTAACCCCGCCCCTGCCGCCCCTCCTCCTCCTCTTCCTCCTCCGGTTACCACGGCGACGTGTAAACCTCAACCTAAGATCATCCTCAGCGACAGGAAGGAGCCCATCGGGCTCAACGTGGCCGACTTCCTCCCGGTGAGTCTCGCCACCGCCGGAACCACTTCCCCTTCTGCGGCATCCTTACCGCTCTAACAGCACTTCCTGTTCCTCCAGGCTCCGCCCAACAACCGAGGCCGGTCGCTGAGCGACGCCGACGCCCTGGCTCAGATCAAGAAGGGTCACGAAACCATGTGTGTGATGCTGAGCAGCCGCCACAGGAACCTGGAGACGGTGCGAGGCGTGTGGGCGCGGGACGACATCCGGGTCAGCGTCCGTCCGTGTGTGTGTGTGTGTGTGTGTGTGTGTGTGTGTCCGTCTGTCATCTCTTCCTGCTCACCGCATTTACTTCCTGTTTACAGAGTGCGCTGGACGCCGCCGACTCCATGAACGACCTGTCGATTGTCGTGGACATCCTGAACATCATCAACCTTCACCCGTGAGTCGAACGCGCAGCGGCGGCGTCGCTACGTCGACACGTCAACAACAACAACAAACCGTCTTCATGTGACTGTTTCAGGTTGTTATGGAGACTGGATTTGTGTACGACGATTATCCCCCAGACCGAAAAGCTGCTGCAGAGTAAATATGAGAGGTGAGGTTTCTGTTCCACCTGCTGATTGGTCGAAAGGAGAACAGAAATGGACGCGTGTGTGTGTGTGTGTGTGTGTGTGTCCAGCTACATGCAGACTGGCTGCACGTCTCTGAAACTCATCATGAAACATTTCTGGCGGCTGATCTCCGACACGCTGAAGGCTCCGCCCTCGGTGGGCGTCGACATCACACGAGAGGAGCGGTGAGTCGCTAAAAACCCGAGGCCAGCAGCCGACCTCAAACGCATCACGGTGGCCTGTAGAGGTTTTAAACGGGGGTGTTTGTGTGTGTGGGAATCTCCTGTGGCTCCGCCCCCCAGGCATCAGAAGTGCGCCGCCTGCTACAAGCAGCTGAAGAACCTCAGCAGGCTGGTGAGGAACAAGGCGTCGCAGGTCGGTCGTCATGGCAGCACCTTCAGGGAGCTGCAGCTGCTGATGGCGCCGCTGGACGACTCGCTCTGAGACGATGGATCAGCTGATCGATCAATCGATCGATCGATGGGACGGATCAGAAACTATTTTTTAGAGATGAAGGACTGCGTTCATGTGTGGATGATATCTTTGTTAATAAAGTTATTTAAATTTAAACGTTGCTGATGAACTACGTGTGAACAGAACCCGGTTCTAAACGGAGATGGTTCAGATGATCTGAAGGAGTCATAAACAAGTCTTCATGAAACTTGATCTAGATTAATCACTATTGATAAATTGATTATTGATGATTTCTGGGATTGAGCCGGAGCTGCTGCTCCTTTAGGAAAGAATGGAATGAAATTAGAAATAAAATGAGTGCAAATTAGTGACCGATTCAGCAACTTTAGATCTGCAAATGTCACAAGTTGCTACTTCTGACCTATTTATAGTAATTTATGATAAGAGGTATACAAACGTATAATAATATATGTATACATAGATTTTTAATTTTTTTAATCTATATCCAGATGGATGAAAAAAAAATTCATAAATCATTTTAATAATAAGATCATCATAATAATAAGGTCATCAATTAAACAAGATTTTTAAGTATACACACATCTATAAAGTATAAGATGTTTGAACCTATTTAATATATACTTGTATATTTATATATAAATATATATACATATATATTGTCACATTATAAATGATAAAAAGTTTAATTTTATTTAATAAAATGTTTTTATAATATAAATATATATATATATATATCAGATTTTTGAAAAAACACCCGATATAAATAATTTTAATAAGGTCATTTTAACAAGATGTTTAAATATATATATATGCATATTAGATGTTTAAATCTATATATTTATGAAACATTTATATTTAGACAGCAGTGTGTATATAGTACAGTAATAACAATCATTTTGTAATTTTATTTCTCGCCGTTCGTCCTCCAGTCCAGCAAGTGGCGGCAAAGCGCGAATAAAGCCACAGAAGAAGAAGAAGAAGATGCTGACGAACCCGGAAGTGTTTGTCAACACCGGCGCTAATCGCTGGAACACATCCACATATTCTGTGTTAGTCCCACCGGTTCAGGAACCGGTTGAACGTCTCCGGTGAGTTTTTCTTACCGAACCGGGGATTCAAACATGACGGCGGTGGACGTGGAGGACGAGAGTATCCTGGCGTCCATCTTTAAGGACAGCTTCCCGGACAGCTGGAGGTCCAACCCGGACTTCGCGGCCTACCTGTCCGAGCTGAGCTCGTTCGGGGTGGAGAAGCTGAGCCGGGAGCCGGAGCGGCTGGCGGAGGAGCGGGCGCAGATCCTCCAGCAGACCCGGGAGCTGGCCTTCTCCAACTACCAGACCTTCATCCGCACCGCCGACTGCACCGAGCTCATCTACCGGGACTTCGGCCGGGTGGAGGGCAGCGTGTCCCAGCTGCTGGACAAGTTACCGGGCTTCGGGGAGAAATGCAGGTCAGTCCCGGTCCAGGGTCTCCATGAAGAACCGGGTTTACCAGATCCGGGTGTTCCTGCTCCGTCTGGGTCACATGTGTCAAACTCAAGGCCCGGGGGCCAAATGCGGCCCGCCACATCATTTTATGTGGCCCGCGAGAGATAAACGTCAGAGTGTCCAACTATGAATAGATCAAAACTACATTTCCCATAATGCACTCGTTCAGCCCATTTTAACTGAAAAACGTTGTGAACAAAGTTAACGTCCTAACTTGTGTCTGATGTTATTTTTCTTTATTGATTGATAGTTTGATCCTTGATTGATGGAGTTCTGTGGGTTTAATAACCTGACAAATTAAAAGGATTTATGTTAGAACAGAGAAACAAACAAACATTACAGTTTGTACTTATTCAAGTTACAAACTATAATGTTTGTAACTTGAATAAGTAATAAATTTAGAGTTATTTAACATGAACCTTTCCATCCCTGACCTATTTCGGCTGTTTTTTGATACTTTTGATATTTGTGTGTATTCCACATTAAAATGATTGATTGATTATGATTATTGATTATGGTAACACCAAAAAGGTTACCATAGGCTTCTAACATAATTATATACAGTTTGTGTTACTTGTGCCACTCTTCAAAGGAGTTTTTCAAAATACGGCGCAGTGCAACGTGAAATGCACCAATCACGGTACATGTTTGCGTCATGTGACAGGTGCTTCATGAAGGAGGCGGAGCAGATCGGCGCCAGCCGGCGGATGAACAGCCTGACGCTGAACCGCCACACCGAGATCCTGGAGATCCTAGAGATCCCTCAGCTGATGGACACCTGCGTGCGGAACGCCTACTACGAGGAGGCCCTGGAGCTGGCGGCGTACGTCAAGCGGATGGAGAAGAAGCACGCCGCGCTGCCGGTCATCCAGGTGAGTCCCGACAAGGCGAGTCACAGCAGGTCTGAACTTCACGCTCTGAAATCTGATACCTTCGCAGGGGATTGTGGGTGAAGTGCGCCAATCCACGCAGCTGATGCTCAACCAGCTGCTGCAGCAGCTGCGCAGCAACTCGCAGCTGCCCGTCTGCCTGCGCGTGATTGGCTACCTGCGGCGGATGGACGTGTTCACGGAGGCGGAGCTGCGGGTGAAGTTCCTGCAGGCGCGGGGGTCCTGGCTCAGCTCCATCCTGGCCGCCATCCCCGATGACGACGCCTACTTCCACGTCACCAAGACCATCGAGGCGTGCCGGGTGCACCTGTTCGACGTCATCACGCAGTACCGCGCCATCTTCTCCGACGACGACCCCCTGGTGCCCCCCCCGGCCGCCGCCGAGGGGGGGCAGATGGCGGTGAACGAGGCGGCCATCTTCCACGGGTGGGTGGTGCAGAAAGTAGCCGAGTTCCTGGAGACGCTGGAGCGGGACCTGCAGCGAGGGGTGGGGGCCCGGCTGGACTCCCTCCTGGGGCAATGCATGTACTTCGGGCTCTCCTTCAGCAGGGTGGGGGCCGACTTCCGGGGGCAGCTGGCGCCCATGTTCCAGCGGGTGGCGGGGGAGACGTTCTGTCGCGCTGTGGAGGAGGCGGTGGACAAGTTCCAGGAGGACATGAACATGTACACGCTCATCGCCATGCCGTCTGTCCTGGGGGGCGCCATCCCCTCGGCGGCCCCATGCACCCAGCCGGGGACCCTGCAGCCCCCCATGTCCCTGCTGGACTTCCAGCCGCTGGCGTGTTTCCTCAACAACGTCCTGAGCGCCTTCAACGACCTGCGGCTCTGCTGCCCCGTCGGGTTGGCCCAGAGCGTCTCCAGGTGTCTGGAGGACGCCCTCCACAAGGTGAGGGGGGGGTGGGTTACCATGGAAACAGAGACCTCCTCTGTGTCAATCTGCATTTAAATGTGTTCAGATTGATTATTGATTATTAATTTTCAAATCTGTTGTACAAACCCAAAGTACAGTATCTGCATAAAAAACTAGACTTTCATAAAGTGTAAAATGAAAATAAAACCCGGAAGCCACGCCCAGAAACTACACCCGGGAACTACAACCAGGAACTACAGTCAGAAACTACAACCGGGAATTACAACTGGAAACTACAACCAGGAACTAGAACCAGAAACTACACCCGGGCCAAAGCAGTGAATTTTACAAACCTTGCAGATACTGCACTTTGCCTTTGTTTGCGTCTTTATCCTTTGTGTCGGCTGGGTGGGCGTGGCCTTGTGTGGCCTCTACTGGGTGGGTGTGGCTTTATGTGACGGGTGTTCCTCCTCCTCCTTCCTGTCAGGTGACCCGTCAGATCCTGGTGTTCCACCGGGCCGAGGAGTCGGCCTTCAGCAGCAGGGAGAAGGAGCTGTTCGTCCAGTTCTGCGGTTGCTATGCCGACGACCTCCTGCCCTTCCTGAACCGCTGCCTGCAGGTTCTGTTCCCCCCAGCCCAGCTGGGCCTCATCCTGGGTAAGGGTCTCGACTGACGGGTCTGAAGAGGCGGGGGCAAAAACCGCCAAAGGAGTCCAGATCCAGGATAGAGTCTGGGGCAGACGAGGGGCAGAGTCAATTTCCGTGCACTTAAGGCGTCGTCGCCTCTGATGTCATCACTCTTAACAATGACATCACCATTCTAATAATGACGTCATTATAAAACCTGAAACACTGCTGCTCCCAGGCCAGTGGTTTAACGATTGGTTGTTTGATTAGTCTGTTTATTGATTGGTTGGCGGTCCCTGTCGCCTGCAGGCGTCCCTCCGACTCACCTCCAGCGCTACGGGAACCTCGGCCACATCGACGTCCCAGCGGTCCTGGAGCCGCTGGACTTCCTGCTTCCTGACAGAGAGATTTTCGCTCCACCGGCGCCAGAGCTCGACGTGACTGGAGACCTGAGCCGCCTGGCACTGGAGGCGGAGCTCGCAGAACCAGACTTACCAGAACCGACCCAATCCGGCCTCCAAGAGTCAGAAGAGACTGAAAGGAGAGCCGAGGAACCGGTGGAGACGACGGTGGATGAAGAGTTTTCCCTGGAATAAAAACCAGGGATCTGTGGTGGAACCGGACTTATTGGTGACAGGTAGCAGAACTTCCTGTCCATGGTTCCATGTTAGCTGTGCCTTTAAACATTGATTGATTGACATCCTTTTTGTTTCCATGGTAACGGGTTGGGGGTGGGGTCAGCTGATTATTTATCTACTTGATTTCCTCCAATCAGAACACCAGGTTCTCGTGTTCTCAGGGGTGTTTAGCCGAACAGATCCGGTCCTGGTGACCTGGTTCTGAACCCGGTTTTGACCCGAGTCAGAACCTAGACTTTCCAAAATGATTCAAGAATTAAAGAACCTCCGTGACGAGTCGCTTCCAGTATTTATTGACGCCAAAAACACGTTCACAAAATCCACAGAACCGGTTCTGGTCCGGTCTGCCAGTCTTTGAATGTCCGATCAGTTCTCCAACCGTCCAATCGCTTCACTTCTTCTTGACGAACTTCTTGCGGGCGGCGTTGGGGTTGGCCCGCCTCCGGCCGCCGCCCACCTGCCCGTCTCTGATCTGGAGGCTGGCGGCTCGGCTGTAGATGTCGTTCTCGCAGAAGGGCGACGCCCCCGCCGCGTAGTCCGGGTGGAAGACGTCGGTCTTCTGGCGGGCTTTCCGGGTCAGCCGCTGCTGGGGGAACCGCTGGTCGTCCACCAAGTGGGGGTTGTTCCCGTGTTTCCCGCCCTGAGGGAGAGGCAGCGAGTGCTGGAGGGCAACAAAGGAGGCGGGTTAGCGATGTGGGCGTGTACATGTGGGTGGGTGTGTCAGTGGGCGTGTCTCACCCTCAGCCCCCGGGGGTTCAACACTTTGGGGTTCTTGGAGAAGTGCATCTGAACGCTGCCGTCTTCGTCCACCGTCACCGCCACCTTCTTCAGGGTCCGGTTCCCGCAGTGAGGACAGAAGAGTTTGTCCATGACGCTCGTCGTCCTGGAAACAGAAGCGCCTTTAGCGTCCATGCTAATGCTAATTAGCCTCCAGCTAATAGCGTTGGGCTCACCTGAAGCAGGCGTGGCACCGCAGGATGTAGTTCCTGGCCTGTCGGATCAGCATCCCGTTGACGGACAGGACGTGGAGTCCGATCTGAATCAGGACGTTCTGGAGGGTCGAGAGGTCACAGCTGATTGGTCGATAGACAGGATGTCAGCCTGAAACCCCGCCTCTGATCTCTAGGTTACCTGCATGGCGAAGTCGGTGGTCAGACACCCGACTCTGACATCACCAGGAGCCGTCCAATCAGCAGAGTCCATCTTCACCTGTCGGATGTTACTCGGGGTGATCCATCCGCCCCCATCTTCATCATCATCATCATCATCATCATCAGCGTCAACCGCCTCTTCTGGCTCGTTCTCTTTGTCGTCGTCTGATTGGTCGTCTGTCTGCGACCTGCTCTCTGTGGTGGGCTTGTCGTCTGTTTTCTGTAACAACCAATCAGGGGTGACCGCCTGTCAGCCAATCAGGGTCCTGACCTGCTGCCCACCTGACCAACAGGAACTCACCAGTAACTCCAGTAGGCCGTCGTCGATGGGCGGCAGCGGCTGCCTCCAGAACTGGAAGCTGTTGAAGGAGGCGGCGTCCGTCTGCGCGTCCGTCTGCTTCTGTTTGTCTGTCAATTCCTCCACTGGACCCGCCCCCTTTTCACACACCGATCACACAAATACACCGTTTGTTCCTACATCACAAAGTGACGCTCCAGCGCTCATTAGCTGCTAACAGCTAATAGTTGCTAATAGCGGCTAACGGCAGCTAGCAGGTTTTTAAACCTTGCGTTTACGGGAACACCCACCAGGAGCTCCAGCAGGTCGCCGTCGACGGGCGCCAGCGGTTCCCTCCAGAACTGAAAGCTGTTGAACTCGTCGCCGTCGGACGCTTTTGATGTCTCAACCGGCGTCTGAGGGACGACGGGAATGTCGTTCTTCTTCTGCAAGAACGAGGAAGCCGACTAAAACGCGTCCAAACGGGGTTTAAACACAACCGGAACAGGAAGTTCTACCTTGGAGGGGAAGTGGAATCCGGCGACGTGAAGCGGCGTCTCGGGGTGTCGCTGTGTGCTCTGAATGTTCACCTGGAGACACAATTTAAGTGTTAATGAACTCGAAGTGATGACATCATACCATGGAGTTTGGGGGCGGAGTTAAAAAATAATTGGTTCCTAGAGGTTGTTCATAAATTGAATTGTTGTTAAATCCGTATTTATAGAAATTCCAATCTGTAATCTCAATCTGAGGTCATTAAATCTCATTACTGCTCTGATACTAAGGTCATGTCATTACTGCTCTAGATATTAAAGTCATGTCATTACTGCTCTAGATACTAAAGTCATGTCATTACTGCTCTAGATACTAAAGTCATTACTGCTCTAGATACTAAAGTCATTACTGCTCTAGATACTAAAGTCATGTCATTACTGCTCTAGATACTAAAGTCATGTCATTACTGCTCTAGATACTAAAGTAATTACTGCTCTAGATACTAAAGTCATTACTGCTCTAGATACTAAAGTCATGTCATTACTGCTCTAGATACTAAAGTCATTACTGCTCTAGATACTAAAGTCATTACTGCTCTAGATACTAAAGTCATGTCATTACTGCTCTAGATACTAAAGTCATGTCATTACTGCTCTAGATACTAAAGTAATTACTGCTCTAGATACTAAAGTCATGTCATTACTGCTCTAGATACTAAAGTCATTACTGCTCTAGATACTAAAGTCATGTCATTACTGCTCTAGATACTAAAGTCATGTCATTACTGCTCTAGATACTAAAGTCATTACTGCTCTAGATACTAAAGTCATGTCATTACTGCTCTAGATACTAAAGTCATGTCATTACTGCTCTAGATACTAAAGTCATGTCATTACTGCTCTAGATACTAAAGTCATGTCATTACTTCTCTAGATACTAAAGTCATGTCATTACTGCTCTAGATACTAAAGTCATGTCATTACTGCTCTAGATACTAAAGTCATGTCATTACTGCTCTAGATACTAAAGTCATGTCATTACTGCTCTAGATACTAAAGTCATGTCATTACTGCTCTAGATACTAAAGTCATGTCATTACTGCTCTAGATACTAAAGTCATGTCATTACTGCTCTAAGAACTAAAGTACTATTCCCCAAACAATTACAGGACATTAAAACCACACATAATGAATATTGTTTGTATCCACGAATGTTTGTAAGTCAGATGTCGGGGTCATACGAGGACAAATACGTCTTGACGTAACAGAATGACCATCGGTTTTCCCAGCATGCCTCTGTGGTACCTTCACGTCGGGCTCCTCCTTCAGGTGCTGGGACCCGACATGCTCCAGCTCCAGCTGGTAGGTCAGGGCCAGGACTTTGATGTCGGTGGCGGACAGGCTGGGGTAGTCCCCGGTCTTCTTGGAGAACTCCGTCACTGAGAGGACAGAGAAACGGGAAACGGGTCAGGATGCACTCGTCTGCAGCCGGGGGTGAGGAAACAGGAGGTTCAGGGTTCGGTACCCAGTCGGATGTGTTCCGGTCGCGGTTCTTTGAAGACCAGCTGATAGGGGAGGAAGGCCAGACTCCTCCTGGTGGGTTTGTCCCGGATCTCATCCACCACATCCCTCAGGGTGTAGATGTTCCTGCCGATGTCCTGAATGCAAACACAACAGAGATTGTCCACAGTTTATTTAGAACAGAATAAATAATTTATTTAATTATCTATATTAAGGGGTCCAACTCATCAGTGTAACGTCTGTCCTCAAAGGACAGAAGTAACTAATAAATGCAACTCAATGTAATTTAAAATAAATGTAACAGAACTCCATCAATCAAGGATCAAACTATCAATGACTGAAGAAAAATAACATCAAAAACAGACTGCATTGTGGGAAATGTAGTTTTTGCTCAGCACACTTTTGACCTATTTATTTTTAGACCTTTTAAGCTTTCGCGGACAACATAAAATGTTGTGGCGGGCCACGTTTGGCCCCCGGGCCTTGAGTTTGACACGTGATTCATATTATTATTGTATTATAGATATTATGGATATCCACTCATGTTGGCTCAACAACACTATAAAAGACACAAACTTTAAGAAGGAGACAGAATATATAATAATATGTGACCTTGGATTAGAACAACAGATTAATAAATCCGGGATTAAAGCTGTATTTATCATTAAAACTGTGCTGCCTGTATGGAGATGAGGGCCTGTTAGCCGTTAGCTTATTAGCTTCCCTGTAGTCTGATCAGGCGGCACCACAGACGGCTACAGGCTAGCTAGCACGAAGCTAACGCTACTGAACGTTTATGGATTAAAAATGAACTTAATCTCACCTGGAGAGGAGCTTTCTTTAAAAACGCTCCTGCGTCTGCGACAACATGTTCCACCAGTGCAGGCGCCATGTTGGTTCTGTGACGTCATCTGAGAGACCAATCAGAGGACACGGAAGAGTTCTGCGTCAGGCGTAACGCCACGCCTCCGTGTCGGAAATCTGATATCTTCGCTTCCTTTTTAATTTAAAGTTTATTTAAAATGTATAATTCACTGTTATCATTATTATTAATTACTATTCTTATTTTTTTACGCGTTTAGACTTTACAAAAAATGTTTTTGAAGGTTATATTTATAGATAACGATTCAAAAACGAATCTTTTGGCTTTTTTCCCTGAATATTGAACCTAAAAATACCGTTATGCCTTTATTGTTTTCTATAATACATTTTCTTTATGAATTATGTTACCACTTGTTATAACAAATCGATTATCCATCAGAGTGTTTGTTTTATTTAAGGAAATCCGGTCAGGTTCCGTCTTTTCCGTGAGACCCGGAACGCAACCTGGAAGCCCTTATGGTCACGTGACTTTGTTGACGGTAGGAGAAGAAGAAAGATGGCGGCTCGCTGGAGCAGCGAGAATGTAGTGGTGGAGTTCAGGGACGCTCAGGTATTTAAACAGGTGGAGGAGGCGGGCATTGAAGGTTGTCACCTTCCACGCATATTTCGATTAGCGAAGTTATTGATTATTTTGTCCAAGTTCAAAGAGACTCATAAGTTATTAATGGACTTGTTGTTTACAGCTCTGACGAGTCTGATCGATAATTAGCGCTAAAATAAAGTTTTAGCAGCTAAATTCAGTTTATATTTAACTTTATCATCCATCCAATGAGTAAAATTCGTTAAATATAAATTGCAATGTGTTAAATTAGACGCTGTGTGTTAGCCTGAGTTAGCTTAATTTAAAGCTGAACCGTGATTGGCTGACGGTGGCCTTGCTTTCTGATAGGAGCAAAACCAAACATGTGTTTTTAGGGGTGAATTCGAAAAACATTTGAAATGTTGAAACAGAAACTTAAAATATCCATTCAGGGTTCACAAATGGAAAATATTTAAATTTTCCCCTTTCTCCTCTTCGTCTTGTGTGTTCAGGCCACTGCCATGTCGGTGGACTGCCTGGGTTCACACGCTGTGTTATCCGGGTAAGTCCAGAGCACCTGAACGCACCACGACACACGACTGGTAATTCTAGAGTCTCTGATTCTGGAGGAGCGATGATGATGAAGCCGTTTCCGTGGTTTCCAGGCGGCGCTTCCTGTACATGGTGAACCTGGAGGCCCCGTCGGAGCCCCCCAGGAAGATCGCCAGACAGAGCAAGTGGGACGTGGGGACGGTCCAGTGGAATCCCCACCGGGGGGAGGCCCACATCTTCGCCGCCTCGGTGAGTCGATGAAGATCAAACCGTTCTGAAACAAAGACGCGTTTCTGAGTGTGTGTGTGTGTGTGGTGTGTGTGTGTGTCGTAACCAGAGCAACCAGCGCGTGGATCTGTACTCTTGGAGGGACGGCGTTGGACAAGTTCACACCTCCCTGCAGGGACACACCCGCGTTATCAGGTAGCTACGCTTAAATGGAGCGCACCCCTCTGTGCTGCGTTCAGGGACTTCTCTGTGACGCGTTCACAAATCTCTCTGACCCATTCATGGTCCTCTGTCTTGCATACACGGACCTTTCTGTGAAGCGTTCAGGGACCTCTCTTTGACACGTTCAGAGACCTCTCTGTGACGCGTTTGCAGACCTGTCTGTGACGCGTTCAGGGACGTTTCTCATGACGTGTTCTTCTTCATTGTGGTGTGTTTGGGCCTCAGTGATCTGGACTGGTCCTGGTTCGAGGCTGAGGTTCTGGTCACCAGCTCAGTGGACACCTACATCTACATCTGGGACACCAGGTGAGGAACCGGTTGGTCCTTTTTGCCCCCTCATTTTGCCCCGTTGGAGACGTCGTCTTGTGTTTGCTTCTGCAGAGACACCCGGAAACCCACGGTGGCGCTGTCTGCAGTCGGTGAGTGGTTAAAACATGGTTCTGTTTGTTTCTGTGAGAAGAAGTGGATCGTTTAGATGTCGGAGCGTCTTTGAACGCACCGTCCTGATTGTCCCTCCAGCCGGGGCGTCGCAGGTGAAGTGGAACAGGAAGAACCAGAACCTGCTGGCGTCCAGTCACGACGGAGACGTCCGGATCTGGGACAAACGGGTGAGCCTGCATCTGGGTGTTAGCATCGTGTTAGCATCGCCGTCGCTAACGTTGGTGTGTGTGAGCAGAAACCCAACACGGCGGCGGAGTACGTGGCGGCGCACCTGTCCAAGATCCACGGGCTGGACTGGCACCCGGACAACGAGTTCATCCTCGCCACGTCCAGCCAGGACAACTCAGTGAGGGTGAGGAAAACAAACGCACCCAAACGCGACGTTTAAATCTGCTGCGGAACAGGAAGTCCTCAACATATGAACAATTTATTGTTCAATTTATTGTTCTTATTACTTTAGTATTTTGAGTAGTAATGACATTTAAATGACCTCAGATGGAGATTAGAGATTGAAATATAATAAATAACGACTTACGAACAATTCAACATTTCAACTTACAAACATCTTCTAGGAACCAGTTGTGTTTGTATGTCAAGGACTTCCTGATTATTGCTCTGTATCAGGCTGATATAATTGTTCTTGTTTCTCGTTCTTCTTCTTCGTTGGTGTCTATAGTTCTGGGATTACCGACAGCCCAGGAAGTACCTGAACATCCTGTCCTGTCAGGTGCCGGTGTGGAAGGCGCGCTACACGGTGAGCTAACGGCGAGCTAACAGCGAGCTAACGGCGTGACGTTTCCGTTACGACCTTCATCCTCCTCCTCGTCCTGCAGCCGTTTTCCACCGGTCTGGTGACGGTGATGGTTCCTCAGCTGCGGCGGGAGAACAGCCTGCTGCTCTGGAGCCTGCTGGACCTCAACAGCCCCGTTCACGCCTTCGTGGGTCACGACGACGTGGTGCTGGAGTTCCAGTGGCGGCCTCAGAAAGAAGGTGACCAATCAGGCGCCTGGGCGAGGGCCTGAGTCAGCGGTTTGTGGTGTTGTTTACCCCATGTTGTTGTTGCTGTTGTTGTAGGCTCCAAGGACTACCAGCTGGTCACATGGTCCAGAGACCAGACGCTGAGGATCTGGAGGGTCGAACCGCAGCTGCAGAAGGTCAGCGCTCGTCTGCAGAGCGGCGCCGTCCTCTGATTGGTCCTGACGTTTGTTTGTTGTTGTGTAGCTGTGTGTCAGTGATTTGGGGGAGGAGCTCTTGGAGGGGGCGTCGCTCACCGGCGACTCGGACAAGTCCTTATTGACTCAGGAGTCTGACGGACAGTACGGTTCAGCGTCCGACGGGTTACAGGGTGAGAGAGAACAGCGTTACCATAGTAACGGATGCTAGAGTGGGTGTGGTTACTGAAACGCCGACTAAGCAGAGAACAGATTTTATTTCCATCAGAACAAGTCCGACAGTTCAGGTGTGTGTCTCACCTGTCTCTCTCTCCTGCCCCCCCCCTCCTCCCAGACGGGGACCCTGGTTCCCGTCCCGACCCGGCGGGGGGGGGTCCGGGTCTCCCCCAGACGCTCCAGCAGGAGTTCTCTCTGGTCAACCTGCAGATCAGGAACGTCAACGTGGAGGTGAGACGCTTCTCCTCCTCTTCCTCCTTCACCGCTGCCCCCGACAGGAAGTGACCTCATCTGCCCCCCCCCCCCCAGATGGACGCGCTGACCCGCAGCTGCTTGGTGTCGGCTCACTTCGGCTCCCATCAGGTCCACCTGGTGGTCAAGTTCCCCGCCCACTACCCCAACAACGCCGCGCCCGCCTTCCAGTTCGTCCCCCCGACGACCATCCCCTCCGCCATGAAGACCAAGATCCAGAAGGTACCAACGGCCCCTGAACGCCACACCGTACAGACGCTGTAACCCCGCCCCTAACCCCGCCCCCTCCCCCCTCAGATCCTCACCGACATGTCGCTCCAGAAGGTGAAGCGAAACCAGAACTGTCTGGAGCCGTGCGTCCGGCAGCTGGTGTCCTGCCTGGAGTCCGACATGGTGAGGACACGCCCACTCTGGCCCCGCCCACAAACGCTCAAACCAATCGTTAACCGCTAACGACTCCACCCCCTTCAGACGCACGAGGACGGCCCCGCCTCCGGACCCTTCATCCTGTCCAACCCCGTCACGCCGGTCCTGCAGGCGTTTCCTCGGGTCACCAACACCTACGGGTCCTACCAGGTGGGGGCGCCGAATCACCTTACAACCAATGGTTGCGTCCGATTCAGACTCCTCCCCCTTGATGGAATTTGTTCCGCGGGTTTTTTTTCAGGATGCTAACATCCCGTTCCCGCGGACGTCTGGCGCTCGTTTCTGCGGCGCCGGCTGCCTGGTCTACTTCACCCGACCAATCACCATGCACCGCTCGGCCCCGCCCACCGAGCCCACCCCCAGGTCGCTGTCGGCGCTGTCGGCCTATCACAGCGGAGTGTTGACGCCCATGAAGATGCGTTCGGAGTCTCAGAACACGCTCCGTCTTTACAGCGGCAGCCCCACCCGATCGGACAAAGACACCGTGTCCATCTCCTCCTTCTACTACAAAGAACGGGTGAGACACACACACACACACACACACACACACACACACACACACACACACACACACACACAGTTACTCGTCTTGATATTTTGTGACGTTCTATCTGTAATATTTCGCGTTTTTCGTACAATAACAAACCTCTCATCTTTTCCGTGTGAAGCTCCGCCTCCTTTTGTAGTCACGCCCCCAGGCTGGGCTCATGGGTAGTTCAGGGACGCTGGGAATCGACAGCACTGCCAACTTTCTATTTCACCTGATGACCTCACTAGTGTCCTGTGGTGATTAAACGTCCTCTCTCTCTCTTTCTCTCTCTCTCGGCCAATCACCTGCCTCTGTGGTGCTGTTGGCCACTCCTACTTCCTATTCTCCTCCAATCAGAAGCTCCCAATCTCTGCCTCCCGGCGCTGGTCTGTCCAAACCCTCCATGATTGGCCGGTACTGAGCTCTCTGTCCACCTGTCCTCTCGTCTCTCCTTTCTCCTCTGGGATTTGAACCTTGCATGTTTCTGATTGGCCGTCGTCTTAATGACTAACTCTCATTCGTCCAACTAAGTCGACTTCTTCAAACTGGACGATTTAGCGGGAAAACATCTCGGCTGAGGAATGCGATGGAGGCGGGACATCTGGAGGAAACAGGAAACGCAAAGAATTTCTGATTTTTAAATTTTAAATTTTAAGCTATGAATTATTTAATCGAGAACCTAGCTAGCGCAGAACATTTCTATATTTGTGAAGCTCCTCCCCCTCAAGTACAGGTTGAAACACAAACAGATGAAAACAGGAAGAGGTTGAAATAAAATTGAGAATTGCTATTAGCATCAGAGTGGCTAATAGTCGCTAATGGATGACCATTAAATAGAGCCAGGCTAGGCTAGGCTACGCTAGGCTAGGCTAACCCCTCCACCTTTGCACTAAAACACAACCCCCCCCTTAATTTCCATCCCATGGCATTTAACTGGAGCATTAGCTTAGCCTCTGTCGTTCTCAAAGGAGGAAGAAGCTGTAGCGTTAGCGACTAGCATCTTGGCTAATCTCAATAACATCACGTTTTTAGCTTTGCATACTAACGTTTAACGCCGTCAGGTAAGTTTCTGCTGCAACCAATTTTGTTTTTTCCTTTAATTTGAAAGAATTTTTGAGATAATTTTGAAACAAAATTGATTTAATTTGAACTTAATTTTTGTTTCTTGATGCTAAAATAATCGGTTCGTTTGAACCGACAGACGCGCGTTGACACTGCGAGAGACATCAGCTGATCAGTGGTCCGCCCCCCAGACTAACTGCCAATCAGATCTCAGGATGTCATCGTGGTGACTCATCAGGTCTGGATCTGGTTTAACAAAACCAGATTTATCGATCGATCCCTGATTTCTAGCAGGTCGGTTGGTTCCATCGGCCGTCGTCTCCTCCTGACGGCGTCGGTCGCTCTTCGCAGTGTCAAAGGCGTCCAATCCGACCACTTTTAATTAGGTGGTGCTCTGTCCTCTCTGCCCCCGCCTCCTCCTCCACCTCCTCTTCTCTGGCCCTGCCTCCTCCTCTTTGGCCCCTCCCCCTCCCGTCCATCAGAAATCGCGTCGGTTCAAGACGAAGCGCGAGGGATCGGACTACGGCGGCCGGCCCATCAAGTTGGCGGGGAAGGTGATCATCCAGGAGATCTCCTGCCTGCTGCCGGTGCACAAGGCGCTGGGCGAGAGCTACATGTGAGGTCAAAGGTCGTTGGTGCTAAGCCCCGCCCCCTCCAGGCCCGCTGATCGTCTTTTTGTTTCAGTCTGAACGTCGATGACATCCAGGAGACGTGTCAGAAGAACGCCGCCGCCGCGCTCACCGTCGGGCGCCGGGACGTCGCCAAGGTGAGTTGTAATGGGAGGTGATTCGACAAATCAGAGCGTCAGGGATCCTCTGATTGGCTGTCGTCTGTCTGTGGGTGCAGGTGTGGGCGTTGGCGTCCGCAGCGACCAATCAGGACCTGAGTCCAGACTCTGATCCGGACACTGAGACGCCGTGGGCGAGACACCCGTTTGGACGCCACCTGCTGGAGACGCTGTTAGTGACACACACACACACACACACACACACACACCTAGATTATCATTTGTATTTCATCTTGTGTCACCTATGTCGTCCATAAGTCACTGCATGTGTAATCTCTATTTCACCTTTATGTCACCTATATGCCATCTATATGTCATCCATATGTCACTGCATATGTAGCCTCTACATCACCTGTATGAAGTTGTTGTCTCTTTGTTATCGTTGTCGCTTACCTAATGCCATCAATATGTCACTGTATGTCACTGATTATGTAGCCTTTGTTATCTATATGTCACCAATATGTTACCTATATGTCATCTATATGTCACTTATGAGGTCTATGTCACCTATGTGTCACTTGTTATGTATGTCACCTACTGTATATGTCAACCTTTCATGTAGTTTTTATGTCAGCTGTATGTCATATGCTATGTAGTCTTTATGTCAGCTGAAGAGCCCCTCCTCTCCAGGTTGGATCATTACAGCCACATGAGTGACGTCCAGACGCTGGCGATGCTCTGCAGTGTGTTCCGGACTCAGGCTCCGCCCCCTGACAGCTGCCATCCAATCGGACAGCACCCGTCACGCGTGGCCATGATGCCACTGCACCACCTGCGCTACGTCAGTCTCCGCCCCCCCGACATAGACGTGTGTGTTCTCAGCCAGTGTCGACTAACGTGTGTGTGTGTGTGTGTGTGTTCAGCCCAGCTACACCTCTGGCTCAGTCACGTCCGGCTCCAGCGTGTCTGACTCCACCCCCCCCACCTGGATCACAGGTGAGCCCCGCCCCCTGAACCCTTACCTCAACCTAACCCCTCCCAGCTGTGCCTCCGCCCAATCAGACGTCATGTCCCCCCCCCCCCCCCCCCCCAACAGGCCGCGACACCGACCACGCCGCCCCCTGGGGCGAATCCTCCCCTGACGACGGTCGCTACGGTAACCAGGGTCACGCAGACCCGCGGGAACGGGACCGGGAGCAGCACGACATGAACAAGAGGTAGGTCAGGTGGGGAGGGGTGGGGCCGGGGTGGCCGGAGATGTCGCTGTGATGTCACTTCCTGTCCCCCCCAGGCTGCTGGACCCCACCAACACGCTGCAGTTCGACGACTTCAAGAAGAGTTACGGAGAAATCCTCTACAGGTGGGGGCTGAGGGGCAAACGGGCCGACGTGCTCAAGTTCAGCAGCTGCCCCCCCGAGGGGCACCGGGGCATCGGTAGGAAAACACACACAATAAAACACACACACACAAACCCCTCAGTCTTAAAGGGTCAGTTTACTTGTCAATGTTGTGACCTTTTGACCCCTGACACGTCCCCTCTGACCCCTCTCCACCCCAGACTTCGGCGTGTTCTGCTGCGCCTGTGGCAGTCCGTCGCGGGGGGCGCAGTGCTCCGCCTGCAGGCGGCTGACGTTCCGCTGCGCCGTCTGTCACGTCTCCGTCCGGGGGTCGTCCAACTTCTGCCTCAGCTGTTTCCACGGCGGCCACACCAGTCACATGATGGACTGGTTCCGCCAGCAGGACGAGTGTCCCGCCGGCTGCGGCTGCCGCTGCCTTCAGCAGAGCACCTTCTGACCCGGGGGGGGTCTGGGGAGAACACCTCCTGACCTGGAGGGGGCGGGTCTAGTCCAACAGCAGCCACCGATTGGTCGTCAGGTTCAGGAATCATCTGGATCCAAGATCAGAAAGCTCCAACGCCTCCGCTGGAGGACTGCTGGCTCCGCCCACTTAGTTTGTTTATATTCAACAAAGTTTAAATATTAAAGAATGAAAGTCGGTTTGAATCAAACGTGTCGTTTTTTAAAAACTTTATTGACTTTTACAACAGAAAACAACAAAATAAGAAGAAAAAACTGATTTAAATTCAAGGCGGAAGCTGCTTCCTGGTTGGTCGTCCTCACAGAGGACACTTCCTGGTTCTCCATCACCTCTGATGTGATTGGATAGTTTTCAGCCTGAGGGGGGAGGAGTCAAAGAAAATCCTATATATATTCTTAAAGATTTACATCTCATTTATAAATACTTGCGTGCTCCTCACCTTTGGTGCAGCTCCTCCGTCGACACCCAGACGTCGTCGTCTTTCCTGCTCTTCTTCTTGTGTTTGCTCTTCTTCGTCTTCTTCTGTGGTAAAACAAAAACAAAAGCACGTGAGCGCGATTCAGAGAAGAAGCAGAAGAAACGTTTCCTCCTTTACCTTCTCCTTCTTGTGTTTGTTGTGCTTCTTGTTCTTGTGTTTCTTCTCCTTGGTTTTACTGCGTTTCTCCTCCAGGGAGGTGGTGGTGGCGCCTCCTCTGGCTGCACAGGGGAACAGCACGCTAACATTAGCTCGTCGTCGCTTACTCGCGTACTTCCTGTCTGAACGATGCTCACCTGTCGAGGGAGGGGCTACAGACGGAGGCGGGAGCTTCGGACCGAACTCCTCCTCCTCCTGCTGACGCGGAGTTGAGTTCTGAGGAGGAATCGGTGTAGAGGAGGGGGCGGAGACTGAGGTGGAGGGGGCGGAGACAGAGGTGGAGGGGGCGGAGACAGAGGTGGAGGGGGCGGAGACAGAGGTGGAGGGGGCGGAGACAGAGGAGGTGGTGGTGGTGGATGATGTGACAGAGGGGATACTGAAGAGCTGTGGCCCCTCCTCCTTGGTGTCGTCTCCATCTTCCTCATCGTCGCTCTCCCCCTCCGATGAAGACGAGGACTTCTCGTCGGAGGAACCGGCGAAGATGGCTCTGAACAGATCCATGGGGGGGCGGCTCTCCTCCTCTTCCTGCTCCTCCTCTTCCTCCTCCTTTCCTGGTTTCTTCTCCTTTCCTGGTTTCTGCTCCTCCTGCTTGAAGACAACACGAGGTCAGGTTTGTGGATCGCTCCCCACAGGATGAACCGTTGGCGTCACAGCACCTCTGATCTGCTGCCAGCAGGGGGAGCAGTGGAGGAGGAAGAGGGAGAGGAGGGTAACGCAGCTGCAGCAGGTTGTTTGGGGTCCTTCTGGTTCTGGTCGCCCCCCAGGTCCTTCTTCTTCTGCTCCGACACGTCCCACCGAGACTTCTTGTCCGGCTCCGGAGGCTTCAGAAGAGCTGAGGAAGAGGAGGAGCCAAAGGAGGAGGGGGAGGAGGAGGGCAGTGTTCAGAAAGTCAACAATTATTTACTTCCTGAAAACAGGTGAGGTCACTTCCTGCCGCTGATGTTTGTTTGTGTAAACAGGAAATAGACTCACCCGACGCGTCTCTGCTGTCGCCCACCGTCAGGAAGTTAAAGATCGAAAACTTGTCTCTCTTCACCTTCGGGACGCCGACCATCCCAGACCTGTCGCACAGCAACAGAGACAGACGGATGTAGAGACAGTCAGACTTCCTGTCCGTCACACACACTTCCTGTGCGTCACACACACTTCCTGTCCGGACCTACCCAGGAAACGGGTCGGGGACGTTGAAGCGCTTACACAGCAGTTTGTCCGGGTGCCACTGGATCGTTTCTCTGGTCATCCTCCCAAACATCCTCATCTTGACGGCGTCTCGTTTGTCGTCCTCGTTTCCCTGACGACAGCAGACATCGGTTACCTCGGTTACCTTCGGGGGCCGCTAACCCCTCCCAGGCGACCCCGTCCCACCTGCTCCTCCGGCTGCAGCGCCACCTGCTGGTCGTCCTCCTGGACTCTGGCGCTGGTGAAGCGTGACGACAGGCAGGAGGAGGACGGCCGGTAGAGGACCGACGCCCGCACAAACTCCTCCCTCTCCCGGCTGCGCTCCCACTCCGTCAGACCCGGGTCCAGACTGCGCTCCAGGGCGTCTGCGGGGCACGGGATGTGGGCGTGTTTATCGTCCCGTGAGGGGCGTGGCTTAGTAAGGAGGGGCGGGCCTCACCTGTGTCTCCCTGCCTCAGCCGGTCCAGGTAGGCCTCGTACCGCGCCTGTTTGCTGGGGGTCTTGTCGAACGGCTTGAAGGTCTGGGAGGAGGTCTGCACCCCCTTCCACGCCGCCAGCGCCTCCTGCTGGAGGCCGGCGGCGGCCTTCGCCGGCAGCAAAGCATCATGGGAGTCCTGGGCGGGGGCTTGGGTGGAGTTGCGGATGTGGAGCAGCCGGTTTCTGTCGGCGGGTCGGAGAAGATCCAAGACGGAACCGGAGCCTGATCCAGAACCAGAGCGTCAGACAGACACACACACACACACACACACACACACACACACACACACACACACCTTGCAGGGCGTCCTCCCCCAGCAGCGTCCTCCTCTGGCCCGAGTCCAGCTGGTGCCGCCCCCCCTGCTCAGGCTCCGCCTTCACCATGTGACCTCTGGACGACCTCAGAGCGGCGGCCAGCGCAGGACTAGCCCCCGACAGAGACGCCAGGACCACCGGGTGGAAACGACGGACCGGACGGTAGTCAGTGGGCAGACGGGGGGGAGGGAAGACCTACAGACAGGAAGTCACGTGAGACGGGCAGACGGTAACAGACGGTAACAGACAGACGGTAACAGACAGACGGTAACAGACGGTAACAGACAGACGGTAACAGACAGACGGTAACAGACAGACGGTAAAAGATGGTAACAGACAAACAGACGGTAACAGACGGTAACAGACGGTAACAGACGGTAACAGACGGTAACAGACAGTAACAAACAGACTGTAACAAACAGACGGTAACAGACAAACAGACGGTAACAAACAGACGGTAACAGACAGTAACAGACAAACAGACGGTAACAAACAGACGGTAACAGACAGACGGTAACAGACGGTAACAGACAAACAGACGGTAACAAACAGACGGTAACAGACAGTAACAAACAGACGGTAACAAACAGACGGTAACAGACAGTAAGAGACGGATGGTAACAGACATGGTAACAAACAGACGGTCAAAGACGGTATTAAACAGACGGTAACAGACAGTAAGAGACGGACAGTAACAGACATGGTAATAAACAGACGGTAACAAACAGACGGTGACAAACAGACGGTGACAAACAGACGGTGACAAACAGACGGTGACAGACAGACGGTAACAGACAAACAGACGGTAACAGACATGGTAACAGACAGACGGTAACAGACAAACAGACGGTCACAGACATGGTAACAAACAGACGGTCACAGACATGGTAACAAACAGACGGTCACAGACATGGTAACAAACAGACGGTAACAGTAACAAACAGACGGTCACAGACATGGTAACAAACAGACGGTCACAGACATGGTAACAAACAGACGGTCACAGATGGTGACAGACAAACAGACGGTAACAAACAGACGGTAACAGACATGGTAACAAACAGACGGTCACAGACAGACGGTGACAGCGGCTTACCGTCTTCTCCTCCCCCGTCCCGCTGGCCAGCGTGAACCCCTCCAGGATCTTTCCGAGGTACGACCCGTCTCTGTTTTTCCCTGTGAGGTCGGGACACGGAGGGGGCGGGGCTTGGATTAGATCTGTCGGGTATGCAGCCTCTGATTGGTTAACAGGCTGTAACCAGACGCACCTCGTTTGTTGGTGTACTGCTGCGGCGCCGTCCAGCCGTACAGCCCGTCTCCTGGCTCCTCCCCCCCCAGGATGGTGTCGTAGCGGGACATCGAGTCCCTGTGGTACACCTCTTCATCATCGTCATCCTCCAGGGCCCCCACGCCGAATGCCTGCAGGTCAAAGGTCAGACTGTGATGTTTCAATTTAATCTACAGTAAAATATGCTGATCCAGCGTTCGGACGCGTCACCTCTCCGGCCACGCCCCCTCGCCGCCCCCCCCGCGGTTGGTCTCCAAACAGCTGACTCCTGGCGTCGGACTGCGGGTTGAACAGGTCGATGTGTTCGGGGCCCCCTCGGCCCAACAGCGCCAGCCCCGGGTCCAGCCCCCGGTACCCCAGACCCTGAACCCCCACCTTGGGGGTGAAGTCGACGGGGGTGGCGTCCTTGGGGGCAAAGGTCACGTTCTCTGGAGCAAACTCATCATCGTCTTCATCGTCATGCTGTCGGATTAAATACAGGAAGGGACGTGAGCGTTAGCGTTTAACACCACCAGGGGGCCACGTACCGGCCCCCCAGTGGTGTTCCTCCACCATCAGGGTGGAGTCGGTTGTCTCACCTCTGATTCTTCTGATCCAGGACGCGGAGCGCAGCCGAAAACTCTACCGCCGTCTGTCAGGAGAGACGATTCAATCACAACTAAAAATAAAATGTCATCGACATAAAGCAGAACCTCCAGATACGAGTTCACAGTCGTACCTCTACTCACGACACGCCTCAGCAGGAAAATATTACCTCCAGTTACGAAAGAAATTTCGAGTTACGAAAGGTAAAAATACAGTATGGGCTGATACTCGCAGCTCCCAAAGGTTCCTGAACGCAACATTCTCATAGCTGCTCTGCCGTTGGCTATTACCTAGCATCCTGGCATCCCATTGGCTAAGAGGGACCTCTAGATAGGTGTCTATGCAGCGTCCTCGTCATTCCGCCCTCGACCCATGAGGTGTTCTGATAGTTTTACGTAAATATATTAACTGTTAGAGTATTCACTATGGACCCCAAGAAAGTGACGGAGAAAAGAGGAAAAGAAAAGACGAAGAAAAGAGTTTTTTTGTCCGTACAAACAAAGCAAGAGATGATAGAAAAGCCTGAAAAAGGGATGCGTTTGGTTGATCTCTCCAAAGAATATGGCCGTAATGCATCTACAATCACCACGTTATTAAAACAAAAGGAAGTTTAAGGAGTTTAAGGCGTCGCGTGGGTGGTTGGAGAAGTTCAGAAGGAGGACTGGAATTCTCTCTGTTGTTCATGGTGGGGCAAGAGGGCATGAACCAAAGAGGGCAAAAAACAATGAGGGCAGCAGTTAAAAGGTAAATGACCGTCATTATTATTCTTTATTTTTTACATTATGCACAACTCTCATTTATTGTGTAATAATCTAATCGTAACATGTATTTGTTACATGTTTTGATGCATTTTTATGCTTTATAAAACATTTATGTCGGAATTTGGGGGGGCTTGGGACGGATTAGGTCATTTGCATGGAAAACTTACAAAGCTTACAAAGTTTTCTACTTACGAAATTTCTTCTGGAACCAATTAACTTAGTAAGCAGAGGTACCGCTGTAATTTGTTTATTTTAAACTAAAACGTTTAAACGCACCGCTTTGCTGTCGGCGAGCTTTCCTCTTGACACGAGGCCCGACTCCCTGCCCCTCCTTCCATCCCATCCTCCTCAGCAGCTCCACCCCGATGGACAACCTGATAGGACGAAACAAAGGCGCCTCAGACACGCCCCCCTGCGTGATGTCATTGCCCCGGACGTTACCCAGCGGTACCTGGCGGGGGATATCAGCTCCTCCAGCAGCGTGTCGCCGGCGATCAGCGCCGCCTGAGCGCTGACGGCTCGGGCCTTCTCACGCACCTCGTCTCTGCGGCCGGAGGAGAACTCATGGCTGGTGGTGATCTGTCGGGGGGCGATGCCGTGCTCGCTGAAGTCCTGACAAACAACAACAACAACAAGTCAGCTGACGCCGTTAGATCCATTCAGGATCCACATCTGGAACGTTAAGAACCTCCTCGTCCATGAAGTCTTCTGGTCGGGCTTCATGCTTCTCAGCTTTCTGTTGCCGTGTCGACACAAACGTTGACGGAGCCCAGCCTGACGTCAACCAGAGAAGAAGTCAGACATCTGACGGACACCACATGACCTCTGACCCTCAACAGCGGTTCCGGTCGGGCTGCACTGACCTTCTTTAGTGCCCACGGTGTTGAAATATCCGGCCGAGAAGCCGCCAGTGAACGCCCCGTGGAAGCGGTACCGTCCCTTCTCATCCTTCACCGTCTGCTCGTGGAGCGGGATGGGCTTCTTCAGCGGCTCATCTGGGGGGGGGGGGGGCAATTAACACAACACACAACGTCAACACAAAGGGAGTAACGGTAACACACACAAGATCCTCAAACAGCGCAGTCAGATTATTGATAATCGTTTTGATTGATCCATTTATAGAGGAGATATTACTGACATGATGTATGATTCTGCGTGTTTCCTCCTTCATATTCAGAAAAGTGACACATAAACCCTGTAGTATTACAATTATTATTGTTAACATTATTATTATTTAACTTGATTGGCTCCTTATAGATAAGGAACATTATCCTGCCTCTGGGTGTAACTACGTGGGTAATGGGGCTTTAGTTTGCAAATGAAAGACAGGAACAGGAAATAATATTTTATGTTTTTAGACAGTGTTTATTAAACAATAACATCACTACTTCATGCTAGTTTAGCTCAGACCGACCCGTTAATCGGTAATCAATAACCTCTCTTTGCTGCAGAACCAGATCGATAATAAATTTGGACGTTTAAAATCAAACCAGCAGCTTTAACAGTTTTTCCATTTGGTCGATGAAGACTCGTAAAGATTAAATTGATTCCGACAACAATAAAAACAATAAAACCTGATTTATTCGTCACTTTAGTTTGCAAACAGTAGCGGCTAGGCTAGCTTGTTGTTAGCTAGCTGCTGGTTAGCTTAGCGTCACAAAGCTCCCGCCGGAAACGTCTCGGCTCGTGTCTCACGACATGAAACAAAAAAACGTACAAACAGACGTTTATTTAAAACTTTAAAATTAATTTTACCTTCTTCCAGGGGCTCCAGCGGAGTCCCGTAAGACACGAAGTCCGCTTCGCCATCGCTGTCGGCCGCCATGTTTTCTGTAAAACTACGGGAGGTGCGGAGGAACAATATTAGCGAAACGCGGAAAAGAATTCAAGTGCTCACACCCCTGGAATATGATTGGCTACTAGAAATGTCAGTTCATAATCCTTGTATATGATTAGCTGATTTTCCTGTGAGAGGCGGGACTTTAGATATTTCAGCGTTTTCTGCTCAACGAAATGTATTTTCGGACGTGCGAAGTTTTTAAAGGCAATTTTCAGTACAGAATAGAAGCTTAATATAAAATTTTTGGTCCCACTTTTATGTTATATTTCATTTTTATGAAAAATACACTTGAGTTTAATAAAAAATAAATGTAAAAAACTATTAACACATGGTCCACTTACATCATTTCCTTTCTGCATACCTCTCTGATGTGGCAGGATTATAAAAACACCCCCCCCCCTCAGATTATTCCTCACAAAATGATAATTTTGTGAATTCTTTGCACATTTCAATATTAAATATTGCTACAGGTAGGTCAATTGCTTCGTAAGTACTGTCTCTTTAAGAAACAGGTGCGCCTGTGAGTCACGTGACCCCTGTCATAAGGAAGTGGTTTCACTAAACTCAGTTTCAACCCTGCCTGCAGCCAGTAATTCTTTACACTTCATTGTCCACCTTTCTGCTCCTTCTCTGCGTGTGCGTCTACTTCCTGCTTGTATTACTGTAGTTGTTTGTGACGTCATGCTGGCGTCATGCTTTGGTGCAATGCTAACAGTTTAGTGGCTGACAAAGTTAAAGCATTGACAACATGCTAAGCTGCGTGATGTGAAGCTAACATTTGGATTTGTTTCTTTGCCCTCCCGTTCGTGTCTGTTTCTTTGTTTCCTTCACATTTACAAGCGTTTGCTGGGTTTGAATTGAATGCTGTACCTCTTGGTTTTGCCGCCGTGCATCATGGGAGCTGCAGTCCTTATGGTCGAAAGACTGAATTGTGCTGACTTGATGAAATATTTATGTTTGGTGTAGGTCACTGCTGTCATTACGCCACTAGCTGATCTGAAACCAATCGCTTTTATGGAGTTTTGCACATTGTTCTGTTTTCCAGTCGACCCAGGAAGTGTTTGTTTTCCAGATTCTATGAGTTGGTCGTGTTCAGGGGGGGGGGTCACTATGTAAATGTGGAGACCTGAATAAACATAAATACATGGTTCACGACTCCGAGCTGTCATCGTCCACAGTTTGTCATTTGTTTTCTTTGAGCCTGAAATCTCCCATAATCCCTCAGTGATCTGAACAACTCCTGCTGCTCCACACAAGCCAAACGGCTGACTCAGCAGAAAGCTGAGGCTCTGTACACATCCCAATCTGGGACCCCCCCTGACTCCTCAGAAGACACAGAGACTCCCTTTGTCAGACTCTGGACTGGAGGGGGTTTAAACCAACTGATCCGGGGCGCAGCTGGATGGAGACGGAGTCCTTCTGCCGGGATTAGGAGTGTTTTTCCAGAACACTGAGGGAACCGGGCCAAGAAGGAGCCCAGAGATAGCCAGGGCCGATGAAGAGGAGAGGAGGAGGAGGAAGGCCTGGCAGCGCTGGAACGGAACCGGGGTCGGGTGGAGATACAGCCGGGGTCGAGCCAGGAAAAGAGAGGAAGCAGCTGGAAGTCAGGTTGAAGCAAGTCGGAAGGGTTTAAAGGGTTAAAACCAGAAGAAAGACAGGAGATAAGATAATAATATAATATATTCTGATAGATAATAAACTGATAGATTGATTACTAGTCTAGTTGGGTTAAGGAACTCTTAAATTATAACATCTTGTTTATATAAAATAAACATGTTTTGTGTCGTTCCCACCCGTCACCACTAGATGTCGCCCTCCGAGCAGAGTTAACGGCTTCCGCTCGTCGGATGATGACGTCACGTTTACGTTGAGACAAACCGGCTGTCGTCAGCTGATGTCCTGCAGCCTTTCAGGCGATTTCAGGCCGATAACGAGGATTTAATCGATCAATAGAATTTAAACCGACTCTGAACAGGAGGGAATATTTAAATCCTTTATATTAAAATGTAAATAATAGACTAATATTTAAAAACTAATCCTGCAAACATGGTGAAATGTTTTGCTTTCACTTTAATGAACCGAGAGCCTCAAATGATCAGAATAAAAAAATCATTGAAATCAGATTAAAACACAAAGTTCTGCATATTTTTTGTAAAATCTCACATTAAAAACTAAAGAACTGAAGCGTGAAAATGGAGCAAAGCGTCCAACACGTGAAGTCAGATTCTGAATAAATTATTTAAAGATGAACGCTGTGGTTATAAAACGCTTGTTTGAAGCGACTCCCAGCGAACACGCGGCGCTTTGAAGCTTTGCTTCGTAGCGGCGATTTGCCTCCGACGCGCCGCCGTTAGCAGGAAAACGACATAAACGGGGTCAATAAAAACAAACACGAGACAATCTCACTGTTTTAGCAACACCTGTAAAAATGCTAAGCTAACGCCGTGCAGGTTATCTCAAGGCAATCATTCAGAAGGTTGGTGCATAGCTGCTAAATGCTATCTGGTGCATAGCTGCTAAATGCTATCTGGTGAATACCTGCTAAATGCTATCTGGTGCATACCTGCTAAATGCTATCTGGCGCAGACCTGCTAAATGCTATCTGGTGCAAACCTGCTAAATGCTATCTGGTGCATACCTACTAAATGCTATCTGGTGCATACATGCTAAATGCTATCTGCTGCATAGCTGCTGAATGCTATCTGCTGCATAGCTGCTGAATGCTATCTGGTGCATACCTGCTAAATGCTATCTGGTGCATAGCTGCTAAATGCTATCTGGTGAATACCTGCTAAATGCTATCTGGTGCATACCTGCTAAATGCTATCTGCTGCATAGCTGCTGAATGCTATCTGCTGCATAGCTGCTGAATGCTATCTGCTGCATAGCTGCTGAATGCTATCTGCTGCATAGCTGCTGAATGCTATCTGCTGCATAGCTGCTGAATGCTATCTGCTGCATAGCTGCTAAATGATATCTGGTGCATACCTGCTAAATGCTATCTGGTGCATACCTGCTAAATGCTATCTGGTGCATAGCTGCTGAATGCTATCTGGTGCATAGCTGCTAAATGCTACCTGTTGCAGACATGCTACCACTATCTGATGCAGATCTGCTAAATACTATCTGGTGCAAACCTGCCTAATGCTATCCAGATCAGATATGCTAATGTAAGCCTGCTGCAGGGAACATGCTAGCCCATACGGCTCTCTTCATCTTTCAGACATCTTCAGTTTCACTCTGACTGTTTGACTTCAGACGTTGGGTGTTGTTGTTTATTTGTTGTTTATTTGTTGTTTACAGTCGTAGAACAGGCGCTAAATGCTGGCGCTGAGGACGGAGGTTAGTCTTTTATCGGTCGTCATGTTCTTTTTTACCACAGAAGAAGAGACGTGTGACATCAGAGAAGATGAAGATCATCCTGACTTTCTGTGACATCATGGCTAAATGGCGCTAATTGTGTCTGCGGCTCTCAGCCAATCAGAGACGAGTGTTAGCTGCTTCTAGAACCGAGTTCAGCTAGAAGTTTAGACTAAACTCCTCCTGAGGAAGAGGAGGGTCGTTCGTCTCTACGGTAACAGAGGAGGAAGGTGTTCGTTTCTGAAACGACTTCCTCAGCTGTGAAGAGAAGTTCTTCCTTCTCCTCTTCCTCCTCCTTCTTCCTCCTCATAGGTTTTCCTCCCAGGGGGGTGGGGGTGGGGGGCGGTGTAGGACCGCCGTTGCACCTCCTCAGCTCTGGATGTCGTCATGACGGCGAACCTGCAGCTGAAATATTAAAGAGAACGACTGAAGCTTCTGTCTGCAGGTCGGATGAATGAGGCAACAGCCTGAAAGAGACGGAGGAGAGGAGGAAGGGATGAAACACAGACGTCTGGGAGGAGGAGAGGAGGAGCAGGAAAAGGATGGGATTAAAGGTGGAAGAAAGGGAGGAAATGATGGATGTAAGAAAAGAAGGAGGTGATGGAGGGATGAGGACGGAAGAAAAGGATGAAAGGAAACAGAATGAAGGAGGTGATCAAGGAAACGATGATGAAAGAGAAGATGTGAGGATGGAAAGTTAGAGGTACTCGCCTCCTCACCTCCTCGTCTCCTCGCCTCCTCGTCTCCTCGCCTCCTCGTCTCCTCACCTCCTCACCTCCTCGTCTCCTCACCTCCTCGTCTCCTCACCTCCTCGTCTCCTCGTCTCCTCACCTCCTCGTCTCCTCACCTCCTCGTCTCCTCACCTCCTCGTCTCCTCACCTCCTCGTCTCCTCGTCTCCTCACCCCCCCAGAGGAGCTGATATCTCTCCAGCTCTTTATCATCAAACTCCTTCAAGAATTTGAAGTTTATTTACTCAACCGGGAGCAAATAAAAAAAATCCCCCCCCCGACGTTGGGAGCTGCCAGCAAAGTTCTGCGAGGGCGGGGGGCAGCGGCGCTGGACAGATCCACAGGGGCCGTGGAGGAGCAGGGGGTTCTGGGTAGAAATGAAGCAACGTGGTTTCAGGCAGTAAACTGAAGCAGCCGCTGCTTTAATGAGGACCTGTTAGCTTAGCCGCTTAGCCGCTAACCCGCACCGATGACGTCTCGTCCAATCAGACGCCACCTGAACAATAACACGCGTACACGAGTCAGCTGATCAACGTTAGCGACACGCCTCCTGGTGGTCAAACCAGTGGGGAATGTCTGCAGGACGGTTAGCTCTGGAGGCTAATGCTAATCAGCTGATTTCAGATCCGACTGTTGCGTTCGAGCACGCGTGGAAAAATGAGAATTTGTTCTCTTCAGCCTGGAAACGTAAAGAAAACCAGGAGTGAATGAAAAATATTTAGCAGATGTTTGAAAATTAAATGTTAACTAGTCTTCAGGTGTTAACTAGTCTTCTTTAGGTGTCAACTAGTCTTCTTTAGATGCTAACTAGTCTTCTTCAGGTTTTATAGTCTTCAGGTGTTTAACTAGTCTTCTTCAGGTGTTTAACTAGTCTTCTTCAGGTGTTTGACTAGTCTTCTGGTGTTTAACTAGTCTTCTGGTGTTTAACTAGTCTTCTGGTGTTGAACTAGTCTTCTGGTGTTTAACTAGTCTTCTTCAGGTGTTTGACTCGTCACATCGGTGGTCGTCCCGGCGGCGTCTCCACCAATCAGACGACACCTCGTCTTTGCGTTGACCTCTCCTGACCTCTGTGTGACCCCTGAGTCGTCATGGAAACGGGTGGCGGTAAAGCCGTGGGATTAGCGCTCCGTATCTCACGCTGTTCTCGTCCGCGCCGTCGGTTATCCTCCGCATTAGCCGGCTAGCATGACGTCCAATCAGCTTACAGAACCCGGTTGACCCCCGTGTGACCTTCAGGGCCACCTTTCAGCTGACCCGTCATATGTTCAGAGCCGAGCTGTGAAAATGTCACCTGAACAAACGCCCCTCTGTGGATTTCCCATCAGCCACTGCAATTACAGGCTCGTTTCCCTCGCTTTGAGGGGGCTTAGGACGGCGAGGGGCTTATCGCGGTTTGAAGCTTCATAGGCCGCGGATAAATCTGTTCAGGAATGGCACACTCGCAGCCTGTACGCTCGGCATCATGGGTAAAGTCTGTGACCTTGTGCCCCCCCTCCCTGAGCAGAGCCGGTGTCAGGCGGCGGCACGCTGGTGAAGGTCGCGGCGGCGGATTTGAACTCCGTCCATCCGACAGGAAGAAGAAGAGATCGTCAGTTGTCGTGGCGATGCGTTCAAAGGCTCCTCCGACCATCCGGCGCCAGCGTATTTGAAGCTCTGCTGCCTCCACCAATGAGAGACTGACCTCTGCCCTCTGATTGGCTGGTTTGTTGTCAGGAGAAATCTATTGGGCAGATTTGCCCTGAAGGGCGGGGCTTAACTCACACTGATCAATACCGTCTGATCAATGGTCTCTGATTGAAGTGATCAGGAAAAGAAAGGCAGCCCCCCGCTGGGCCAGGCCCCGCCCACCCAGCAAGGTGATTGGACGTCCGTTGGTCGGTTTCTGTTCAGTCCTAAACAACCGACCAACCGACCATCGTTTTTGTAAATAGTTCTTTCTTTACTTGTTTGATTGATTGATTTTTTGATTGATTGATTGATGTGCTGTTTATTTTATGGTTAGCTGTTTGCTAGTTAGGTTAGCTTTGCTTGTTTATTTGGTCAGATTTTGTTGATTTGTTTATCAGTTTGTTTATTGGTGGGTGTTTTGTTTGTTTGTTTGTTTGTTTGTTTGTTTGTTTGTTTGTTTGTTTGACCAGCTGTCTTACTTCTTGGGACTGTTAGCAGGACGATGGGTTTACTGAGGCTGTTTGGGACGCCCCGCCCCCGCCCCCCCCCCAGGAGAACGCCGCGTCGATAGAAATCTGATGAGTCATGTTGTAACAATAAAAACATCAAATAAACTTTATTAGTTATAACTGAATTAAAGCGACGGCGGCGCCAGAAGTTAACGTGACCGCTAACGCTAACAGTTACACAACTACACAACACGACGCTAAGGACGTCATCTGCCCCCCCCCCATATAAAGAGGGTAAAAGGTGAAATGAGGGGCAGTTTGTGAAGTAAAAGGTGTCAGAGAAGGAGAGCAGGAAGGAGTGATGATGATGAGGAAGATGAAGAGGAGAGGAAGACCCCCCCCCGCCCGCCCCCCCACTGGTTCAAACCGGCCGACGACCCGAGCCAACCGTCTGCCGCCAACCGACACACAACAGGAAGTCAACAAACACAGACTTCCTGTGTGATCCGTCGCCCCTCCGGCGGCGGCGAGGACGATGAACCTGAACGGGTGTCGAGTCAGCAGAGACGCAGAGCAGCTGGAGAAACACAACAACAACAATAACAACAACAACAGTAACGACAAGTACACAACAATACAACAACACAAGAACAAGAACAACTCAACATAACCTGAGGCCTGTACCACAAAGCTGGATTACGGCTTAGCCAGATAACTTCAGGCTTAACCCTGGCTTTTCGGTACCATAAAGGTGGCTGACTTTCTATCGGGCTACGTTGTCGTGGTAACCTATGCTGAACACCTAACCTGCTCCGGAGCAGGATAAGTTCAGGTAAACAGATAAAATGCCATTAATCAATGATTTGTTTCAGTAAATGATGGATTGATTGATTGATTGATTGATTGATTGATTGATTGATCGGTACTTTAATGTATTGTGTTGGCGATGCTGAAAACCTGTGAAGAACACAGTACGTAGAGCTGTTCATAAAGTCACGGGGCTACGATCACATGTCATAACCAAACATGTGGTTCACACACACATGTATGAACACACACATGTTACTGTAGTCAGATACACAAGTGCATCATAGTGGGGCAGTAATATTATAATGGCACTAACTTCCTCATTGACGCAGTCGGCCATGTTTTCCCAGAGATCCTTGCTCCGTTTGGCAGCTGCAGCTGTGTTGCTTTTTGCCTTGATTATTGATTTGTATTGATCGTATTTATTAACTATTATTGTTTGCTCCTCCGTTGTGAAATATGCGTCTCGGGCCGGTTTGTTGCACGTTTGCGATTGGTCGCATGCAGCAAACTCCGCCCTTTTTATGTGAGCGCGCACAGATCTAGAGTGGACAAGCCTGGATTGAATTAGAGAGTTGATAGCCGGCTTTATGGTACCGAAAATCTGGAGGGTGGATGTCTGGGTAAGTGGAGCCAGATAAGGAAGAGGAAGCCTGACTAGGTTAATCCAGCTTTATGGGACAGGACTCTGGGCTTGCACCAGAAGCTAGTATGACTAAGCCACTGTGCGGCGCTCACAGGCGGAAATAGCGGCACTAGCGGCGCTCGCTAGCGGAAATAGCCTAGCAGAAATAGCCTAGCTATTCTGCTTGTCTAGAAACCTTGTAGCCAATCTGGAATTTACTTCGCCTGTGGCGAAGTGGCGAATGGCTAGCGCAAGCCCAGATAAGCACAATTCCCGGGGCGGGAATTATCTGAACCAGAACACCGTTTCACCGTGGGGGGCGTTGTCACGGGGTCATTCGTTGCGGGGGGGGGGGGGGGCTCTACCGTCTTGTTATCGCAGTGACATCATCATGATGACATCATCGCGCTGTAAGTCGTGTGCCGAACAGCTGATGACCTCACGGTGGGAATTGTGATCACTGATAAAATCTAGTTTATGGTCCGGAGACCATCTTCAGATGGTTTCCATGACGACGGCATGGTGGAGGTCGACGCCTCATGGGAGGGCGGGGGCGTCCATTTTCAGCCATTTAAAGGCGCTGTTTGTTTTTAAGAACTTCTTAAAAGGTTCACAGGCGACAAACGATCGGTAAAACTTTATTTAAAATGTGGTGGACACGTTTCTGCTGATGCTTCTTCGTCTAAATAAAGACTCGTCTTCACACGCAGGAGGAAACGGGAGGAGGAAACGGGAGGAGGAAACGGGACGCAGCCCAAAAGCACAAGAAGAAGAAGAAGAAGAAGAAGAAGAAGAAGAAGCGGAGCGGGAAACATTCTGACCTCCTTAAATGTCACCTCCAACCCTTCTCCAAATCCCACCTCAAAGGTCAAAGGTCACCTGGTTGACATGTGTCAGACCTCGCCCACCAGATGCAGATATAGGGCCTGTCGCCACGGCAACAGACGGGTGATGCTGGGGGCGTTCCTGAGTCACGACCACAGATGGATACGTGGTTAGATGTTCATAAATTGGAATGGGATCTTCTGATTGGTGGATTCTGCTGACACATTTCAGACGTCCTGAAATAGACGCCGGTCAGTGGGCGGGGCCAGACCCCCCCATGAATCAGAACTGCTTCTCATGCTGACTGGATGCTTTTTAAGCTGCTAGCCGGCGGCGGCTAACGGGCTTACGTGAACTCTTACATAACCGTGACGCTGCTCCGGTGTTGTTTGCTCTATTGTTCGTCGCCATGACGACGCGGTCGCTAAGAGGATTTCGCGTCGACGTTGAAAACCCCGCCCCCCTCCGTCATGCGTCTCACTCTCTTCTTCTCCCACAGACGTGAAACAGGAAGTCCTCAAACCGCTTCTGTCTTCTTCTGCAGAAGAATTTCAGGAACTACCAGATAAGCCCCGCCTCTTCCTCCTCCTCTTCCTCTTCCATCACCTACCTGTCCCACACTGATGCTAGCTAGCCTAGCATCTCCAGGTGAGACATCTACCTGTGTTAAAAGAGAGATGAACTCTGATTGGTCGATCCAGACGAATGCATGCAGCTGATTGGTCGGCACTGAGCTTGAGGACCCTGTCCGGGTTCTGGTTCTCCCCCCTGGGAACTGGCGTCCCGCTGGCGTCCACGCCGTCCTGTCTCCAGAGGATTTACGGCTCCGATAAGAGCCGGCGTTTGATACGGGGTGTCTCCTGTCTGCGTAGCGTCGGATTCTGGCCGGTGAACCCTGAACGCCTCATGGGAAGCGGCGGCTAATGGTAGCGCCGTCACATAAATCGTGGCGATAGCGTCGGCGGGCGATGAAGACGGCGGGGGTGTCTTCATCTGGGAGGGGTGAGAGCGTGTTAATGGGGGGGTCGGGTTTCAGTGAAGGATCTGAGGGATTAGAACCAACATCCTCCCACAACAGCGAGGAGTTAGCGTCTCAGCGGCTACGTGACGGATGAACCCCCCAGCCGGGGGGGGGGGGTGAGAACGTGATTGGACTGGAGAACCCCCCCCCCCCACTCGCTGGTTGAACCAATAAAATCATCATCTCGTCTGAACTCGAGGACGTTTTGACCGTGCTTTAATTAAGGGCGGGGCCAGCAGCCAATGGGGGTGGGGCTTCCTGCCCAGGCTTGTCATTGGATACATGGGTGATGTCACACTGTTGTGACGATTGAGGCTGGGGGGAGGTTTAACTACCTGTCCTATTGACTGTTACCACAGTAACAGTGAACATGACAAGTGGACTCACACCTGGATCAAACCTGGATTTACATCTGAATTCACACCTGGAATTACATCTGGATTCAAATCTAGTTTCACACCTGGATTCACACCTGGTTTTACATCTAGATTCACACCAGCATCAAACCTGGATTCACACCTGGTTTTACATCTAGATTCACATTTGGATCAAACCTGGATTCACACCTGGTTATACATCTAGATTCACATCTAGAGTCACACCTGAATTCATAACTGGATTCATATCTGGATTTACATCTGGATTCACACCTGGTTTTACATCTAGATTCACATCTAGAGTCACACCTGAATTCATAACTGGATTCATATCTGGATTCACATCTGGATTCAAATCCGGATTCACATTTGAATTCACACCTGGATCAAACCTGGATTCACACCTGGATTAACTGAGAGCTCAAACCAGGAAACCAGACTTTCAGTTCCAGGACATGAAACACATTTCTACACAGAGTAAGACGAGGCTGTGACCTCTGACCTTCTAACACGGGATGGATTTAATTTACGAGATTATTCCACATAAATCCAGAATAATCCCAGCCTGACTCCCACAGATTACCCTCACAGGCGTGTTCAGGTCAGCTGTGTGTGATTCTGGGGTCATGAAAGGACTCAAAGCCGCCGCGCGTGTCGATTTATGAAGCAGTCACAAACGCTCCAGAGGGCTTTAGCATGCTAACGCTAACAACTATAGTCCACAGCTTTAGCATGCTAATGCTAACAGCTGCAGTTCACAGCTTTAGATTGCGAGACCAACCCAGACCTTCGTTATGGGAGTTGATGCTGCCCCTCGAGGTCCCGCCCACAACGCCAGCTCTGACGGGAACCCTGTGAACCCTGGGATGGCGGTGAACTCCTCCTTGGGTCAAAGGTCGTCCTGTCAGACCCATGTGCGACCAGCCACTGGTGAAACGGTTGCCTCAGATGTTGAAACCTGCCGGCGATGAAGACACTCGTCCTCGTCGATGTCCTGTGGTCGGCTAGTTCTGCAAAACACCTGCAGCCGTTTACGGGACGCGGCCCAAACCGATTGGCTAACAGCGTTCTCAACAGGAAGTTGCGGGTTTGTTAAGGTGTGTACGTTAAACACGATCAAGTCGTGCTAGCACCGCATCCGTCCAACCACAAACGGTTAGCGAGGAGGACGGACGGCAGCCAGCAGGGGACATTCTGACAAGGTTAAACCTCTATGGCTCCTCCCCCTTTGTGTTACCATGGAAACACAAACATCTTTTACACAACATCAACAAGTCAACAACCAATCAGAATCCAGGACAGAACACATCTGGACAGATAGGTGACGCAGGATGCAAGCACAAGATATCAGGTTAGCATTCTGCTAACTGTTCTGACATCATTATCATCCATGATTATGATGTCATCGTGATGGGAGCATGTGGGCGGGGCTTTCTTCCTCTCACAGATTTCACTTTAATTCTTATTGGATGATTTTTTTTAAATATTATTTTGAGACTTTTTTCGGGAAAAACTACAAAAAAAAGTTCCCCAAAAACTACAAAAACATTCCTGATCATCGATTGGTCGGATTGATTTCTTGCACATGTGCTGGCGACGCCTTTGAGGAGAAGAAGAAGAAGAAGAATCGACGCGCTGATGTGTTTCTGAAGACTGGAAGCACATCGTGACTTTTGGCTTGACTAACATACACATGTACACACACACACACACACACACACACACACACACACACACACACACACACACACACACACACACACACACACCATGATGACTCGTCCCATGATTTAGGTGACAGATTGTGTTGACTGATGACTCAGCGCTCTGGAGGTTCATTCGCCTCGTTCCTCCAAAACCACAGAGGACAATAACATCCCACCCTGCCAAAGCCGCAGGACCGGGGGGGGGCGTGGGGGCGGGGTTTGGAGGGGGGGGGTAAATGGACGAAACAGGCAAAAGAGAATAGAGGGGGAGTCGCTGTGTGGTCTCCCCCTGGAGCGCTTTTCTGCCTAATGAGAGCAATTACAAGCCTGTCAGGCAGAACTCTGGTCCCAGTGAACCCATCCTTCATTAAATCAGGCGTTTGATTCGCTGGCGGCGTTTCCTGTTCGTTTTAGTGAATCAAAATTAATTAAACATAATTGTTTTCAGGTGTTAATGATTTTTATTTGATTAAATTATTATAATTGTAAAAATTATTATTTATTAATAATAATATTATAATTTTAATTATAATTGTTTTTTCCTAAAATTCCGTAAAAACGATCCGCCAATCCAAGGATGTCTAATCCGGTGATGCTCTGCTCTCATTGGTCGTCTGGGAGGAAGAGGCGGGGCTTCACAAACATGAATCCGGAGGCTGGAGGTGGTCTGTGACATCACCGATGCATTCAGGGTCACCTGCGACAGGAGACGCACCTGCAGCAGACGCCTTCCAGGTCATATGGCCCTCTGATTGAAGGTGTGGGGGTGGGGGGGGGGGGTGATGACATCATCAGCCAGTCAATCAGCTGACGAAGGGGGTTAAATTTAGCTGCTGGATGACTGAGAGTCACAGGAGGAAACGCCAGCGCCTCGTGGTCTGATGGCCTCACGCCCCCCTCTGATTGGCTCCTGCTTGACTCATTGCAAAGTCTTTGATGTCGATGACGTCATCGATGTGGGACGGTTTCTATGGGACGTTGACCCCCCATTGGAGAGGAAGAACTACCCTCAAACCCGGTGAGAGGGTTGAAGGGTCAGATCCATGATGGGAACTGGTCAACCATGTGTCACATGACCTCCACAACTGGAGACTCCTCCCCTCAGGTGTGCTGGGGGCTCACCTGAGGGGAGGAGTCGAGGAAAGGAGACGTCCGGAGGGTCTCTGATGTCTCAGTAGCCGCCGACGTTTGTTTTTTCCCACAGACTTTAAACACAACGCTGGACGCTGGAGGAAACAGCTGCAGTCTGTCCTCCTGTGTGTGTGTGTGTGTGTGTGTGTGTGTGTGTGTGTGTGTGTGTGTGTGTGTGTGTGTGTGTGTCACGCCAGCATTCCTCACACACTGTTCACCAAACACAACACACACACACACACACACACACCTCCAGAGGCTCCTGGCCTGCAGCTCCTGGTTGGTTTGGGAACCTCCATGAAGGTGTGACCACGCCCCCTGATTAACGAAGCCCCGCCCACAACACGGTGAAGGCGGCGTGCTAACATTTCCCATGATTCCTTCTGTTCTGGACGGATTCCCTGCCTCCACAGGGTTCATACCTGGCCTTGCTCAAAGGCACTCCACCGCCCTGCCTACCCATAATCCCTCAGTGCTGACAGACGGATGGGTTGCGTCTGAACGCTCACGCCGCGTCTGGCGGCGAGCCGAGCTGCAGACGTTTACGGGCTGATAAAGTTACGGCGTGAGAGACGGATTTAAGGGCTGGGGGGGCCAGGGGGCCGCGTGAGGCCCCTCAGGCGGCGAGGAGACGCCCCGCCAACGCTCCTCGTCAGGCGACCTTTGAACCTCGCTGCTCGTCTGCAGCCGCGGATCGCATGACGACAGCGGCTGAAATCCACACAGAAACTTTCCCAGGGTTCCCTCCGGCGATGTTTTTTTTTTTTTTTTCGGGTAGAGTTGGCCTCCGAGGACGAGATCGTCTCAAGGTGTTCTGGGAAAAAACACAGCTTGAAAGGATTAGTTTTAAAATCTGTGTGAAAAGTCGATGCTAACGTGGGACAGGTGTGCTAATATGATACAAATGTGCTAATGTAGCACAGGTGTGCTAACGTGGGATACGTGTGCTAACGTGAGACAGGTGTGCTCACATTGGATAGGTGCGCTAACATGTACAGGTGTGCTAACCTTGGATAGGTGTGCTAATGTGTACAGGTGCGCTAACGTGTACAGGTGTGCTAACGTATACAGGTGTGCTAACATGTACAGGTGTGCTAACGTGTACAGGTGTGCTTACATGATAAGGGTGCGCTAACATGTACAAGTGTGCTAACGTGTACAGGTGTGCTAACGTGTACAGGTGTGCTAACGTGTACAGGTGTGCTTTAGAAAGCAACCTGGGCGCTCTGGGATCAAGGGAGGCGTGGCTTTAAGTGGCACCAGGAATGGCTAACTGCTATTAGCAGCTAGTTGCTAGCAGCGGCTAACTGCTAGCAGTGCAGGGTTGGTTGCTGCCAATTGCGTTGTGCACACAGCGGATGTCGCGGTGAGACAACTGGCATCTGGTTTCAACACCGGCTGCCAGACCAGGACATGGAGGGGCGGGGCGAGGGGCGGGGCAGGAGGAGGGGGAGGAGTTTCAGCTGAAGCGTTTTTCCTGTGAAGCTGGGAGGAGCAGATGGTTCCGATCATCAGAGAAATGGATCAGGGTCATCCAGAGGTCAACCAGAGATAAGGAGGAGCGGGTCCGAGCGTCCCAGAGTACGGACTGTCAGGAGCCAGCAGCGCCATGGCAACGCAGCGTGTTCTGATCTCCGTTCATGAATTTAATTCTGTCTTAATGACTAACAGAGGCCTCTGGAGGAGGAAGAGGAAGCCGTCAGATTCAAAGCAGATCCAGGATCTGTTTTCACTTTTGGACGGAGGTCCTCCAGAGCCGGGGGCGGAGCCTATCCGAAGGAGTACGGCTGCGTCGGATGAAGGAGTCGGAGGACATCGGATTCGATCCGATCAATGCCGGCAGCTGTTCTCAGGTGTGTGTGACGTCACAGGTGAGTATGTCTGAGACACACCTGATCAGGTAGAGGCTCCGCCCACCAGACAGGTCACAGCTGGACCACATTAGAACAACAGGAAGTAGAAAAAGTAGTTCCATCTCTGGTGGCGGCGCTAAGTGCTCTGAACTGATAGTTGACGATCAATAAAGTTGGTCTGTTGAGGTTTAAACTTCCACCAGACACCCGACGGGGTCAAAGGTCAAGGAGGAGGGTCTTCTCTGAGCAGAGGTTAATGAGCAGCTCATATCAGATCCCGCTGGGGTCAGATAGAAGACGGGACGGACACTGATGGGCCGTCTGACCTTTGACCTACCAGAGGAGCACATGACTGCAGCGAGGGTCATGTGACAGGAAGTGACAGAAGGAACCTGGTTGTCCCCGCCCACCTTGTTTCTCACAGCTGAGATGGTTTGCAGGCCTGTTCATAGGCCCCGCCTTTAACCGATCAGTCGTCTATGTGACAGATAAACAATAATCAGCTGGGATCAATAACGCTGAGTCAGCGTCCATCGTATGTGATGCGTTCGCTCGTTTTCCTGATTCCGTGATGGAGGTCGTCCAATCTGACCTCTGACCTTATGCTCATGACTGCAGACCTCACAGAAATATTTTCATGACAGATTAGTGACCTCTGACCCCAATCACATGGCCTCAGCTTAGCTAGCAGCATTTAGCTTGATAATTTAAACCATGCAAAGTGCTGTGAAACAGTCCAGGTTCACGCAGTGAATCAGTCCAGGTTCACGCAGTGAAACAGTCCAGGTTCACGCAGTGAATCAGTCCAGGTTCACGCAGTGAAACAGTCTGGGTTCACGCAGTGAAACAGTCCAGGTTCACGCAGTGAAACAGTCCAGGTTCACGCAGTGAAACAGTCCAGGTTCACGCAGTGAAACAGTCCAGGTTCACACAGTGAAACAGTCCAGGTTCACGCAGTGAAACAGTCCAGGTTCACACAGTGAAACAGTCCAGGTTCACACAGTGAAACAGTCCAGGTTCACAGAACCTATCAAGAACATTTGTCGATGCTTTCAGTTTCTTCTTCTGTTGTGAGTTTTACGTGGGACCTGAACACAACATAAACATCGGGTCAGCTGTGACCTCTGACCTCCTCAGTCCTTCCTGCAATCTAGTAATCAGGGATTAAAAACAACAGTCAAAATATTAAATGCAGAACTACGAGAATACGAGAAAAACATCCATGGTGTGTGTGTGTGTGTGTGTGTGTGTGTGTGTGTGTGTTTTTACGCGCCGACTTTATCCTAAAATGACACAAACATGAGGAAGAGGAGAAGCCTTCTTCTCTCCGTCAGCCCTTTTCACTTCCCCTTTTCTCCTGTCCTCCTCGGCAGGGGATGGGTGGGTGAGGTGGGGGGGTGAGGCGGAGCCGTTACATTCTGACTCACCCGTCTCCTCCCTGCTCCTCCCCAGCTTGTGGTTTTATGTTTTGGACTCGGTCGACTTGTGTTTTTAAGGGTTTGTAGTTTCACAGATTCGAACCACACGCTCTGGGAGCGCTCCAAATTCCCAGGTCCTCAAACTACCCACCGACTGGCTGTCTGTGGCGTTCAAGAAAATACGAATTAACAATACCGTCGGCTGTAAATCACGTCAGACGCCACCTAAACCGCTGGCTCTGTCTATTTTCAGGGAATCCACTCCTGTTGGTTTCCTGGGAACGCTCCACATTCCCAGCTCTCCTGAACGCCACAGGGGCTCCATGTATTTCCTGGAAGTGGAATCTCTGCAGCGCTTCTGAAACCCCCCCACACACCCCCTCTTTCGGCTCTGTGTATTTACTGGTCAATCATTGCTGGTGCCTGCAGCCCTCCTGGATCCAGTGATGATGTCACCCCCTCCCCAGTGATGACATCGATCCTCTCAGTGACCCCCTGCAGGATGATGTAATGATGCACATTTTGCTGAAACTTCCTTCATTATTACCCCCCCCCCCACTCTGCTCACCATGTTTCTGCAGAAACGGTTCTTCTGGAGCGTTTGAACGTTAAATATTCAGAAGTTGAAGTTTCCTCACCAGGAATTATCCGAGCCCATTGGGAATAAAACAACAAAAAGAAATCGCTAAGCCATAAAATTCTGCAGGGTCGAGACTAATTCCTGGGGGCGCTTCCTCAGATTTTTGATCAATCCTCCCTCGCCGGTCCAGGCTATTTCCTGGGAGGTGGTTAACATACTGCACCAACGAAAAAGCTGACAGAAAGGTGTCATCATTTGGCCTTTGACCCCATCCGTCCCAGGCGTGTTCGGGAGGCGTGAACAGGAACAGGAAGTGCTCTTCAGGCGTTACATCACACCTGGAATTTCCTCCTGGGGGGGCGTCCGTCACACGATGTCCTCCTGGGGATGAACCAACATCCTGCTGGTCGGACTCCCTGTCCTCTGACGTGTGTTTGTACTTTGGCGAAACGCCGTGGGGGTCAAAGTTCACCCCCCCCCGAGAGGAATGTGTTCCTCACGTTATTAAAAAAATGATTTAGATCTCAGATGAGCGTCATCACACCTCAGAGGGGCGACGCCCCGCCGTCATCAGGCGTGTTACCATAAACATGCCTGATGACACCTGATGGCTGAGGGGGCGGAGCCTCGCGCTCCCTCTAAATGAGTCTTTGTTTACTCTTCGCAGGTTTTTTCGGAATGGAACGCTGCCATCCAGCTTTCAGCGCGGCAGCCAGAACCCGCAGACGCCGGTTCCAGGTCCCGAGGGGGGCCCACAAATCACTTTAATTAAAAGCTGACATGTGACGGCTGATGACACACCTGTTTGTGTACGTGCCCCGCCCACGACCGCATCACATGACCCCACCTGAGGAATCAGGACGCGGCCAGACGTTTGGTTCTGATCCAACTTTATTCAAACAGCGGTTTGCGTGTGTGTGTGTGTGTGTGTGTGTGTGTGTGTGTGTGTTGTGTGTGTTGTTGTGTTCTTCCTCATCTCTTGGTACCACCTGCCCTTCTTTCCCGTCACTCACGCTTCCTCCTCTTCTTCCTCCTTCCTTCTCGTAAGTTTCCCCTTTTTTAACCCCCTCGCCCCCCCAAAACCACTAGCAAGCACACACACACACACACACACACACACACACACACACACACACACACACACACACACACACACACACACACACACACACACACGTCCTACTAGCTCTGATCTCTCCAGGAATAAAGTGTTCCTAGAAGCAGCACCGGTTGGAACCAATGGTTTGTTTACATTTTAATTATAAAGACGTGACTCATTAAACTACATTTATGTCTTCTCTATGTCACCGACATGTCATTCATACTGTATGTACCATATGTAACCTAATATATAGTCTTTATGTCACCTATGGCCCATCTATATGTCATCCATAAGTCACTGCATATGTAGTCTCTATTTCACCTTTATATCACCTATATGTCATTTATATGTCACTATATGTCACCTTATGTGTAGTCTTTATGTCACCTATAGCCCATCTGTATGTCATGTATATGTCATCCAATCCAATCTTTATTTGTTCCATAAGTCACTGCTTATGTAGTCTCTATTTCACCTTTATATCACCTATATGTCATTTATATGTCACTATATGTCACCTAATATATAGTGTTTATGTCACCTATATGCTATCTATATGCCATCTATATGTCACCTATATGTCATCCATATGTCACTGCATATGTAGTCTCTGTATCCCCCGTATGTCGCCTATATGAAGCTTTTGTCTTTTTTTTTTATCGCTGTCACCTTCCTTATGTCATCTATATGTCACAGAGTGTGCTGTTTTTATGTCACGTATGGCCCATTTGTATGTCATCTATATGTCACCCATAAGTCAGTGCATATGTCGTCTCTATTTCACCTTTATGTCACCAATATGTCATCTATATGTCACTGCATATGTAGCCTCTATATCACTTGTATGAAGCCTTTGTCTTTTTTTATCGTTGTCACTTCCTTAATGCCAGCAATGTGTTACTATATGTCACTGATTATGTAGTCTTTATGTTATAGATGTCACCTATATGTCATCTATATGTCACTTACTTTGAGGTCTATGTGACCTATGTGTCACCTGTTCTGTAGTCTTTATGTCACCTATGTATCACCCCTTCATTTAGTTTTTATGTCACCTGTATGTCACCTGCTGTGTAGTCTTTGTGTCACCCGTATGTCACCTGTTATGTAGTCTTTATGTCACCTATGTATCACCCTTGCATTAGCCTTGTTGGTTATATGTAAGTAAATCAGCAGCTCATCAGTAACACATCAGGAGACGTTCTAGTTCCTAAAGTCCGATCTGGATCGGATGCGCAGAACAGCGTTCATCGGATGAATGGTTGTCGGATGAACTGGCCGTTGGATGACGCGGTCGTCGGATGACAGTACATTCAGTACACACAGAAGCTGAAGCAGGAAGTGTGTATCAGTGATGTAAACCGCTCTGACTCAATGTGTGTGTTCCCGCAGCATGCTGGGATACGCCCTTCAGGTCAGAGGTCACCACCCACTTCTGCCACCGTTGAAAAATCCGACCGAATTACACAACATCCGACTCAACCGACTAGAGGCATCGTGGGAAAATACAGAGGAGGAGGAGCTTAAAGACGACAGACAGATGATGGGTTATTTAAGGTGTCACCTTCTTCATCACCTTCATCATCACCTTCATCATCACCATCATCACCTTCATCATCACCTTTATCACCTTCATCATCACCATCATCACCTTCGTCACCACCTTCATCACCATCATCACATTCATCACCTTCATCATCACCTTCATCACCTTCATCATCACCTTCATCACCTTCATCGTCACCTTCATCATCACCTTCATCATCACCTTCATCACCTTCATCATCACCATCATCACCTTCGTCACCACCTTCATCACCATCATCACATTCATCACCTTCATCATCACCTTCATCACCTTCATCGTCACATTCATCATCACCTTCATCACCTTCATCGTCACATTCATCATCACCTTCGTCACCTTCATCACCTTCATCATCACCTTCGTCACCCCCTTCATCACCTTCATCATCACCTTCATCACCTTCATCATCACCTTCATCATCACCATCATCACCTTCATCATCACCTTCATCATCACCTTCATCACCTTCGTCACCTTCATCATCACCTTCATCATCACCTTCGTCACCTTCATCACCTTCATCATTACCTTCGTTATCACCTTCATCACCTTCATCACCTTCATCATCACCTTCATCATCACCTTCGTCACCTTCATCACCTTCATCATCACCTTCGTCACCTTCATCACCTTCATTATCACCTTCGTCATCACCTTCATCACCTTCATCACCTTCATCATCACCTTCATCATCACCTTCATCACCTTCATCATCACTTTCATCATCACCTTCGTCACCTTCATCACCTTCATCATCACCTTCATCATCACCTTCATCACCTTCATCATCACCTTCATCATCACCTTCATCATCACCTTCATCACCTTCATCATCACTTTCATCATCACCTTCGTCACCTTCATCACCTTCATCATCACCTTCATCATCACCTTCATCATCACCTTCATCACCTTCATCATCACCTTCATCACCACAATGTTTCTGTGTATTCACTCCTCAGCTCTTTCTCAATCCACTCCTCTTCCTCCTCCTCCTCTTCATCCTCCTCCTCCCCTTCCTCCCCCCCTCCTCCTCCTCCCCTTCCTCCCCTTCCTCCCCCTCCTCTTCCTCCTCCTCCTCCTCCCCTTCCTCCTCCTCTTCCTCTTCCTCCTCCTCCTCCTCTTCCTCCTCTATCAGTCGACAACAGAATCAAACTGTCTCCCTCCTCGTCTCAAGAGGCTTCTTCCTTCTTCACATCTATCAGGACATTCCATTCTGTCATTTTAAGAGGTGGTGATGATGATGAAGATGAAGATGTAGATGATGATGACGATGAAGATGATGATGATGATGATGATGATGATGATGATGACGATGAAGATGACTTAAATTCACTGAGATTAAATCTTCATTTCAAACACAGAATGTTCAGATCTTCATGACTTCACGATGATGTCACACATCTCACTGCCCTCAGACCACCTGAGTCCAGGTTCTGGTGGGTTCTACCTGGCCCCGCCCACCTGGACCCTGGGGGAGGAGTGGGTGGAGCTAGGGGCGGGGCTTGTGTTTCCCAGAGTGGTGGCTGTGAGCTGGCAGCAGGAACGAGGAGCTGCCGTTTGGCTGGGAGATAATTGCGGTGCGGCGAATATTTCTGTCTCCGTTGTTTCTCAGGGTCCGATGGCGTCCGGGCCGCTGGCGGCGGCGCTGGAGCCGGCGGCGCCCCACGGAGGGCTGGCATTTCCTGAATGGAGCCGGTCTGAGAGGTTCTGTTCGCTTTGACCACAGAGACGCAACCGAGAGGGAACTGAACCAACAGAGGGTCCGGTCCAGACTCTGGAGCCACGCCCCTTCAGGAGTGACATCACACGTCACTACGGCCTAAGGCAGGGGCCACACACACTTTCAGCATCACCTTTGAAATAAGGGGGCGGAGCCACGCACTGACGGCCCGTCACCTCTGACCCCGGGGTCGACCACCTGAAGAGAGAAGCTCTGATTGGCCAACGCTCTTCTTCTTCTTCTGCAGCCGGAGGAAGATGCTGCAAGTACTGGAACCCTTTCCCAACGCGTAACGGCCAACCGCCGCGCACACACACACACACACACACACACACACACATACACACACACACACACACACACACACACACACACACACACACACACACACACACCGGTGTGTGAACGGTGTTGTTGTCAGAAGGCAGATGGTTCCAGAGATTAGATCTGACCTCAGATCAGAGCCGCCGCTGTTATTTAAGCTGCGGTGGGACGCGGCTGCACGCTGGTGTAACAGCCAGACCCGCTGGGGGGGGGGCATGGGGGGGACGACTGCAGGAGCTGATAGGAGCCCAGGATGATGGGAACCACAGCAGCACCCCCCCCCCCACACACACACACACACACACACACACACACGACGTGGACGGCCACAGGAAGCATGTAGGCTCTGCAGGAGATGAACGACAGCACTTCCTCTTTTCAGTGGTCTCTCACACACACACACACACACACACACACACACACACACACACACACACACACACACACACACACACACACACACACACACACACACACACACACACACACACCTTACATAATGATAAGAAACATCTTCAATTTGTTCATTATTCTTTTATTTTCACTGAAAAAGACGTGAACCTGGACTGTTTCACTGTGTGAACCTGGACTGTTTCACTGCGTGAACCTGGACTGTTTCACCACGTGAACCTGGACTGTTTCACCACGTGAACCTGGACTGTTTCACCACGTGAACCTGGACTGTTTCACCACGTGAACCTGGACTGTTTCACTGTGTGAACCTGGACTGTTTCACTGCGTGAACCTGGACTGTTTCACCACGTGAACCTGGACTGTTTCACCGCGTGAACCTGGACTGTTTCACTGCGTGAACCTGGACTGTTTCACCACGTGAACCTGGACTGTTTCACCACGTGAACCTGGACTGTTTCACCGCGTGAACCTGGACTGTTTCACTGCGTGAACCTGGACTGTTTCACTGCGTGAACCTGGACTGTTTCACTGCGTGAACCTGGACTGTTTCACTGCGTGAACCTGGACTGTGTCACTGCGTGAACCTGGACTGTTGTCCTGGTTGTTCCGGAGGCGGTGGCGTCCGTCTGTGTTTGTCCGTGTGGTAAACACAGGCTTTGTTTTCTGCTGGACGCTGACTGGAGGTTCTGCTGTGGGAACGTTTCCCTCGTTCCTCCGGTCGTGTAAATAGTTTGTGGCGAGCGAAGCGTCGCTCCAGCTGCCTCCATCTGTCCCCCCTCCATCACTGTCTGCCGCTCACATCAACACATCAGGCCCCCGCCGCGGCACGGCGCCGAGTTCCACCACAACCCGGCAATATAGGCCTGGAAAGGCCTGGAAAGAGTCCTGGGGAGTCCTGGAGAGTCCTGGACTTTCTGGGACTCCATAAACACCAGACGAGTCCTCGTGTTGATCGAGTCTTTATTGTTGTCATCTATGTGTTTCCTGCTTCCTGAAGATGAGATCACATGACCCAGCGCTTGAATTTGATTGGCTCACCTGTTTGACCCTCAGGTCTCGCTTCTAGTTTTCTTCTTCCTCTTTTTTCTGTTCTTCTGTCTTGTTTTGTTTCTTCCTCTTCCTCCTCTTCCTCCTCCTCTTCCTCCTCCTCTTCCTCCTCCTCTCCCTCCTCCTCTTCCTCCTCCTCTTCCTCCTCTTCCTCCTCCTCTTCCTCCTCCTAAGCTGAGGATCTTTGCAGGTTTTATTTTCTGAAAGAAGAGTTAAATCTGTCTGAGCCGTGATTCACAAAGACACACCTGTGTGTGTGTGTGTGTGTGTGTGTGTGTGTGTGTGTGTGTGTGTGTGTGTGTGTGTGTGTGTGTGTGTGTGTGTGTCTCAGACTGACTCACCTGTCTGGGGGCGGGGCTTTGTGCCGCATCGCTTCTTTCCTTGATGAACTTCCTGCTTCGACCTTTCGACCTTCACCACCTGACTGCTCCTCCTCTTCCTCCTCGCGCACCTGCTCTGGTCATGTGACCAGAGTCTGGGCACCTGTTTTAACGTTGAGTCACGTGACCTCTGAGGGGGCGGGGCTGACCTCCGTTGAGGATGACTTCCTATCGTCACATCTGAACAACGCCGTCGAACCAGATCGACCAGTCCAACACACACACACACACACACACACACACACACACACACACACACACACACACACACACACACACACACACACACACACACACAGCTGTTGTTTTCTCTATTTGATCAACAGCTAATAAACAAACGATCAATATCCACGACGTCACCTCACCTGATCGATCAGTATTGATCGGAATCCGCGTCTCCTTGACGATGCGTGTTCTTCGTCACGTAAACGACTCCTTCCTGTTGCGTTGCCCCCGGCAACCGACCTGATAACTTGTTCTTTGTGCGTCTGGATGATTCCAGATCAGTATCTCCTCTGTGGGGGGGGGGGTTTGGCTCCGGACCGGTTCTGAGGAGGAAGAGGAGGGTGAAGACACGATGACGGACGAGAGCCGTCAGATTTAATCTGAGGGATTAAAACGCCGTCGTGTCTGGAAGACGTATAGAAGACGTTAGGAGAAGTTCTGGCAGCAGGAAGAAGGAGTTCTTCTTCACGTTGAGCAACGACGCGATGAAGCATCGCTGTTTGTAATGGCTGCAGCTACGCTCTTCTTCATCATCTTCATCGTCTTCATCACATGGGATCGTTGATGGAGTATCTGCTGAATCCCGTTTCAACATCGCCAAAGAAAGGGGAGGACGTGGAAGACGTGTGAGATGTTTAGAATGTTTTTAAAGTGTCTGGTGGGAAATATTTCACCAGCAGAGAGGAAGAAGAGGAGGAAGAGGAGGAAGAGGAGGAAGAGGAAGAACAAGCGGAAGCAGAAGAAGGACCTCTTGTGGGGCGGGGCATCTGACCTTTGCAACATTTTCATTGGTTCTTACGTCCTCAAAATGGGCGTAACCACTTGAGTCTGCAGCGCTGTGAAGCCACACCCCTTCCTGCGGACACGCCTCCTCCAGGTAAACCGTGAAGACGCCATTTGGCTGTCGCTGTTAGAAAGGACCAATCAGAAACGAGCACAGGTGAGACGCCTCCGGCTCCTGATTGGATAAAACGCATCATTTCCTCTGAATTGATTGGCAGGAGCTGAAGCGGGTTCACTTCCTGGTTGGCGATGACATCACCGGGTTTCTCACGTTTTTCCGATGCGAGGCGAGAATTCCCGCCAAACGTCTCCGTGGAGACGAGGCGGCGCTATTTTTGGGCCTGTGGCTGCTGGCGTGGAGCGATGTGTGTGTGTGTGTGTGTGTGTCTCACACACACACACAAACCAAAATGATGGAGGAGGCGAGCCAACGGCGGCTGGGGGCGGGGCTGACGTGTGACGGCCCGACAGCCGGAGCGCCGCCGCTCTGAGTGGATGTTTTGTTCTCCAATGGGAGACGTCCACCGACCCGCCGCCGCTTCACACACCGCAGTCTGGATCCACAGGACGGGCCGGCAGCAGGACGCCGTCGCCACGCTGTAGACACGGCGGGGGGGGGGGGGGGGTGGCGGCGTGAGGGCGGGGTCACCAGCATGGGTTAACAGTCAGTCTGGAGGCGGCGTTAGCGACTTAGCTTCTGACGGCGTCAGACACGACCCCCCCCCAGGCCTGTTGGCGCCTGTGACCTCCAGACATGTGACCTCTACCAACATGTGACAAAAAACCGACCAATCAGGAAACAGCTTCCCAACCACGTCTGAGACATCAGCAGTATTGATTATCGATCAGTGATCACTGCACCCATGTGATGATGTCACTATGATGACATCATCGTCCTGGGATCTGCTTCTGGATAAATGAAGTGACCCCACCTGATTGGTTGACTCGCAGAGCTCCGCCTACATCTGGAGTCGTGTTTATCATCTGGTTATGAGCATGAGATAAATCTGGTTTACGGTGATGGAGGATGTGGATCTGGATCTGATTCTGGATCTGATTCTGGATCTGATTCTGGATCTGATTCCGGATCTCATTCTGGATCTCATTCTGGATCTGATTCTGGTCCAGACAAAACCTTCGCAGGGACATAGATCTGCTGAATGGAACTGGAAACGGGTCTGGATCTGGATCAGGATCCACATTGAGAACATCAGCTGTTCACACCTGGTGTTTTTGGTTTGACTGATTTATTATTATTATTATTATTATTATTATTATTATTATTATTATTATTATTATTATTATTAATAATATAATATTGTTGTTACTGTATTATTTTTCAATTATTACAACTTATTATTATTAATCATTATTATTAATTTTATATTTTAATTTACTATTATATTAGTCAAATATTAGAAGGTTCTACCTCCAGCTTTAATCTGATCTTCTACGAATATGGGAGGAAATAATCTGATAATTCCACCAGAACTCAAAGGGGATTAAATCGTGTGAACGATGGAACCACACCAGAGGAGGAAGAACGGCTGGCGGTCCTCCTCTTCCTCCCACAGCTCTGACACCAGTACAGCGACCTGTCCCAGTACCGGAGCGCTGGGGGAAGTCCAGTGATGGGGGGGGGCATCAGGCGCTATCAGAGGCTGCAGGCGCTCAGCAGGAAACCACAGAAGAAGAAGAACGGCGCTCCTCTTCCTCACTGAGACGAAGCAGGAGGATCGGATGTGAGGCTGGTTTCACTCTGTGTGTGTGTGTGTGTGTGTGTGTGTGTGTGTGTGTGTGTGTGTGTGTGCCCTTATGTAAACACATGCAGCTACGTCAGCCCACACACACACACACACACACACACACACACACACACACACACACACACACATCTTTAATGTTTAACCAGTTCCTCCGTCGTCCACAAACCAGCTGCCCCCTGATTAGCCGACCCTCATCATGTGACTCTGTGAATCCCCGCCCCTAGAATCCGGATCTCATTCTGATTGTTCTAGAAAACTGGTGCGCGTTCCCGTCTGGATCCAGATTTCTGATGGTTTAATCTGATCTCAGGTCAGTCTGGGCAGTTTAATCTGGATCCAGATCAGAATCCGATGGTGATGTCATCAGATCTTTTCATCCAATCACTGTAGACGTCATCCCGGAATCTAAATCTGGTAATCCTGGATTTCTATATCCTGATTTAAGTAAAACAGGATTACTAGATCCTGATCTAGTAAACTGGATTACTAGATCCTGATCTAGTAATCTGGATTACTAGATCCTGATCTAGTAATCCAGATCAGGATCCAGAATGGATCCAGAATGGATCCTGATCCTGATCTGGATCCTCACCAGAACCTGTTGGACCGGATTCTGGATCCACATCTCATTCATTCCAGCTTTGATCCCGCTAACTAGCATGTTAGCAGCCACATGCTAACTCTGCTCATTCTGGCCAATCACATGATAGCAGACACATGCTAACTCTGCTAATGCTCCTCAGGATTAAATAATATTACTGATATCTGATTGGACGACAGTTTGCGGGTTGGTTCTCTTCCTGGCTTCCTATTGGTCGCTGTGAGGAAGAGGAGGGTCTGCAGACATTTTCCTTCACACACATGAAGCTTCATCCGCTCTGGTTTATTTCCACTTCTTTTGTCCTGAAAGGCATTGTGGGATTGGATGACCTTTGACCCCTCTGATGTGTTGAAGCGCTGCAGGATCTGGATCAGTTCTGGAACAAAGTGGATCATTAGAACAGGCTTTAAATCCGATCTAGGCCCAGTTTGTGGTGTTTCTACTTGCTGACCTTTGACCCCTGGCTGTGGTGAACTTGTGCCGCTCTGACGCGCCTCACACACACACACACACACACACACACACACACACACACACAAACACACACGATGAGTGTTGTTCTTGGTTAGATTTCAGTGTATGAACAGCTTTAATGATTGAAGACGTGGAGGCCGTCCAGAAAGCGTCCACGCTCTGTTGCTCTGCCACGCTCCCCCGCCGCCGGCTCAGGTTACACCCCCGCCGGAGCGCCGCTAGCGCTGCAACGTTAGCGGTTAGCATGGAGGAAAAACCATGTATCCTTCTGGCGCAAACGAACAGAGCAACGACTGAGTTTCAAGACTTTAACTGAATGAATGTTATCGTGTATTGATACAGGAAGTGATGCGTGACCACGCCCCGCCTCCCTTCCTGATAAGGGGGCGGGGTTTAAATGCAGAATATGTGAGGTTCCTATTCTTAAAGCAGTAATTGCAGGGTAAGGGTTATGCAGCTATCACCATGCTAAAAACGATGTCGCCATGCTAACGATGATGTCGCCATGCTAACGATGATGTCGCCATGCTAACGATGATGTCGCCATGCTAACGATGATGTCATGAATAATTTAACATTAAACAAACGGATTGACAGCAGTTTACATGTGAAGACGAACACGTTAGCCTCGAGTATTAGCTAAAAAAGGTTTTTTTAAACTAGCTAGCTCAGATCGCTGCGGATCTGGTGGTCACATGACCCGTCATATGACAGGTCACATGCAATGGCTAGCAGCCATTCTTTAGCTAGCACTTGTTCTTTAGCTAGCAGGTTACAGTTAGAAGTTATAGCTGAATGAGTGCTGCTAGTCTGTGCGTTAGCGCTGCTAGCCGTTGTCTGTGAAGGTCAGAGGTCACACTGAGCATGTTAGCGTGTTAGCGTGTAGCGTGGTTAGCCTCAGGTTGATCAGTAACCGGACTGTAAAACCACAGGAGTGTAAAGTCTGCCTGATAAATCCTGCTTAGCGGGTCGGGCTGGACTTCGGCCCGTCGGGCCCTCGGTCGGGGCCCCGGCCCTTTGAGCCCTCGGTTACATAAAGCAGCAACGATACGCCGAGCACAAACAGCTCAATGGTTCCTTTCTTTTCTTATATAAGCAGCAATGGGCTTCGCTACTGCAGCAGAAATCAAAGGAAAGCAGGTGATTGGCTGAAGTGGGTCATGTGAGTACAGGGGCGGAGTCACTGCGTCTTATTCCGTCATCATCCCAGCCAACATGTTGATGATGTAAACAAGACGTGAGGAGCAAATAATGACACTAGAAGGAGGCGCAGGAGCTTTGTTTTCCCAGGCAGGGTTTTGCCCTGAATTTCGTCTGTCAGGCAAACGACTCTCGACTGTTGTTGTTTTCCACACGTCGGTCCGACTCGGCGTTTCCAACCAACAAACTTATACACCCTGAGATGAAATGTTTAGTTTGCGGTTTCAGGTGGGGCGGCGGGGACGGGGGGGGGGGGCTTGTTGAGACTTCAGGGCTGTGATTGTCCGAGGTGGGAGTGGGGGCTCTGACGGACGGGAGGTGTCATTCAGAGACGGTTCTGTTGATGCTGGAGGAGTTGTTTTTACGGCGACTCGCCGCCGGCTCGCCAGCTGCTCTTCATCCTGTTTGTGCAGTGACGTCACAGGCGGGTGGAGACACGCCGTCTTCTGTCCATCGATCTCAGATAACTCCCGGTTAAAAAAACAAACAAACTCTAGAACGACTTTAGAACCGACTTCCATGAACACAGATCCAGATTCATGCAGTGAAACAGTCCAGGTTCACGCAGTGAAACAGTCCAGGTTCACACATCAAAACAGTCCAGGTTCACGCAGTGAAACAGTCCAGGCTCACGCAGTGAAACAGTCCAGGTTCACGCAGTGAAACAGTCCAGGTTCACGCAGTGAAACCGTCCAGGTTCAGGTTCACACAGTGAAACAGTCCAGGTTCACACAGTGAAACAGTCCAGGTTCACGCAGTGAAACAGTCCAGGTTCACGCAGTGAAACCGTCCAGGTTCAGGTTCACACAGTGAAACAGTCCAGGTTCACGCAGTGAAACAGTCCAGGTTCATGCAGTGAAACAGTCCAGGTTCACACAGTGAAACAGTCCAGGTTCACGCAGTGAAACCGTCCAGGTTCAGGTTCACACAGTGAAACAGTCCAGGTTCACGCAGTGAAACAGTCCAGGTTCACGCAGTGAAACAGTCCAGGTTCACACAGTGAAACAGTCCAGGTTCACGCAGTGAAACAGTCCAGGTTCACGCAGTGAAACCGTCCAGGTTCAGGTTCACACAGTGAAACAGTCCAGGTTCACACAGTGAAACAGTCCAGGTTCACGCAGTGAAACAGTCCAGGTTCACGCAGTGAAACAGTCCAGGTTCACGCAGTGAAATAGTCCAGGTTCACGCAGTGAAACAGTCCAGGTTCACGCAGTGAAACCGTCCAGGTTCAGGTTCACACAGTGAAACACTCCAGGTTCACACAGTGAAACAGTCCAGGTTCACGCAGTGAAACAGTCCAGGTTCACACAGTGAAACAGTCCGGGTTCACGCAGTGAAACAGTCCGGGTTCACGCAGTGAAACAGTCCAGGTTCACGCAGTGAAACAGTCCAGGTTCACGCAGTGAAATGCAAGAAACAAACATGTAGGGGTGTGGTCAGCAGCACTGTTAGCATAGCATTGCTAGCTAGAGACAGCAGGAAGTGGTTGAACCATCGACCGAGATGTGGTATTTCTAGAGCCGCTGAAGGCGGATCGGTTCTGAACCTTCTGTTCTAGTAAATTCAGTTCTAGAAGTTTGGATTCTGACACGGAGGCACCAGAGTCCAATCACGTGTTCCCGCTGGAACACACCGCTGTCCAAATGTTTGCTCTCGAACGAGACGTGCTCTAGAACACGTCTGTATTTATTTACTGACCACAGACGACGTCACCCGATCCACCCGATCGTCCCGGGCCGTCTGATTGGACGCCGTCCAAGACAGGTGAGTCGTCGGCGTGACCAGCCATGACCCCGGACCGACCATCTTTCTGCTGATTCGTCCATATCCCAGAATGCCGTGCGGATCTGACCCCTTCGCCGAGGGTGAAAACCAGAAGTGAAAGCGGGTCTGATGTTTCTCAGTCAGCAGATTAACTGACAAACAGCCGTCGCTTTAACTTCAACCTGATCGGACGATGGGACTATTTAGGAAAAGGAGAAACTAAAAGACTTTATGGGTTTTGGACATGAAAAGTGGTTCCCAGGCGCCCCCCCCCCCACCAACGTCAGGGGGCCTCAATCAAACCCAGATCTGCCAAAAAGTCTCCTGAAGCTCCGATCCAAACAGGAAGTCGGTCATTTGGGTTTGTGAGCCTCAGTTTTAGAATTTGTTCTCTAATTTCTTCTCCTCTGAGGGATTGGAACCCAACAGACTTCTGAGAAGGTTCTCCAGGTTCTGGACTCCTGGAAGAGTTCTCAGAACTGAAGGAACTGGTCCAAACGTGTCCTCCTGGGGGAACCCGAGGCCACCCCCCAATCTGGGTTCAGCTCAGCTGCTCAGTCTCTGAGTTCCTAACGGATTACAGATGGTCCAATCGGCCCCGGCTGTTTGTAGAACCTCTCGCCTGATTGGTCGATCTCTGTTTGTTTGTCTTTGGTGGTTCTGTGGAGGCGTCTCGACTCAAACGGGTCCAAACCCCCCCCAACAGTCGTCCCCCTACCGACCAGTTTAACGCGTCAGGTTAGCGGTAATGTGTTCTACGTGAGCAGCTCCTTTAAGAAGGTAGTCATGTGACCGAGGCAAGCATTTTGATAAGTGTTTTTTTTCCAACTATAATACTAATAATAATCCAATGTGTAGTAACTTTATTAGCATCGACCTTGTAATATTGCACCAACATTTTTTTTGTTTGTTTTGCTATCTTTGTAGCATCGCGCTAACGTTTGTTTCTTGTTGGTTTTTGCTAGCTGGGGAGTTTCATTCATTCAGTTTGGCGCCAACATCCAGGCCGTCATGGGAACATAAGTCGTCTTTATTTTGGTCACATGACTCTAAATCGAGGCCAAAACCGGCTCCAGGAAAAACGTAGAGCGAGAGTGACGAGTCAGCAGAACGCAGCCGTCAGCGTGTCTGGCGTGTCGTCGGCGGTGTTTACACCACGGGCTGCGTCTATTTAAGTCGGCCGGGTGTATTTATGTCGCGTGTATACAGCGGAGGAGCCGGCGGGGCTCGCGCCGCCGCTGTGGTTCTCCGGGTCATTTTGGGCTCCTGGAGTTTGTAAAAATAAAACGAAAACATAAAAAACTGTTTGTGTAGTCATCGTCAGGTCCGAGCCGGAGTACCGGTCGAGTCAGGACGTCGCTCCGTCAACGCCGCCGGGGTCGCTCGGGGTGACACCCGGATCGACAAACCGGTCGGTGGAGCGGTGCCTCATCCGGAACCGAACCCACGACGACATGACTCGGTTTGAAATGGTTTTTCCTGCGACCGCAGACGTGTTGAAACGTTACGATTCTGTTTACTGTTGAAAGATTCAGATTCAATTTGACAGGAAGATGAATTCCACCAATCAGAGTTCAGCCCCGCCCCCTCTGAGGCCACACCTGGCCTCAGAGGGGGCGGGGCTGAACTCACCTGGAGCTGAACTCTCCTGGATGGTTCACGCAGTGAAACAGTCCAGGTTCAGGTTCACACATTGAAACAGTCCAGGTTCAGGTTCACACATTGAAACAGTCCAGGTTCACGCAGTGAAACAGTCCAGGTTCAGGTTCACACATTGAAACAGTCCAGGTTCACACAGTGAAACAGTCCAGGTTCACGCAGTGAAACAGTCCAGGTTCACACAGTGAAACAGTCCAGGTTCACACAGTGAAACAGTCCAGGTTCACACATTGAAACAGTCCAGGTTCAGGTTCACACATTGAAACAGTCCAGGTTCACACAGTGAAACAGTCCAGGTTCACACATTGAAACAGTCCAGGTTCACGCAGTGAAACAGTCCAGGTTCACACATTGAAACAGTCCAGGTTCACGCAGTGAAACAGTCCAGGTTCACGCAGTGAAACAGTCCAGGTTCAGGTTCACACATTGAAACAGTCCAGGTTCACACAGTGAAACAGTCCAGGTTCACGCAGTGAAACAGTCCAGGTTCACACAGTGAAACAGTCCAGGTTCACACAGTGAAACAGTCCAGGTTCACACATTGAAACAGTCCAGGTTCAGGTTCACACATTGAAACAGTCCAGGTTCACACATTGAAACAGTCCAGGTTCACGCAGTGAAACAGTCCAGGTTCACACATTGAAACAGTCCAGGTTCACGCAGTGAAACAGTCCAGGTTCACACATTGAAACAGTCCAGGTTCACGCAGTGAAACAGTCCAGGTTCACACATTGAAACAGTCCAGGTTCACGCAGTGAAACAGTCCAGGTTCACACATTGAAACAGTCCAGGTTCACACAGTGAAACAGTCCAGGTTCACACATTGAAACAGTCCAGGTTCACGCAGTGAAACAGTCCAGGTTCACACATTGAAACAGTCCAGGTTCACGCAGTGAAACAGTCCAGGTTCACACAGTGAAACAGTCCAGGTTCACAAAGTGAAACAGTCCAGGTTCACAAAGTGAAACAGTCCAGGTTCACACAGTGAAACAGTCCAGGTTCACACAGTGAAACAGTCCAGGTTCACAAAGTGAAACAGTCCAGGTTCACAAAGTGAAACAGTCCAGGTTCACGCAGTGAAACAGTCCAGGTTCACGCAGTGAAACAGTCCAGGTTCACACAGTGAAACAGTCCAGGTTCACAAAGTGAAACAGTCCAGGTTCACAAGTTTCGGTTCCGCATTTCTTACTTTCTCTACTGTTGGAGTTTCTGTCTTCAGTCTTTTCATCTTTGAACTGATAAATTCATCTTCATATTTTCTTTGTATTGTAATCCTCTCTCTCTGTCTGTCTCTCTGCTATCGGTTCATCACTCCCACCTTATAAAAACAGTGTGATATCACACACATCTCCCCGGTGAGTCCCACCGTTCACAGCAGCGCCTCAACATTCCAGCCGACCGTCAGCCCGATAAGTTTGTTATATAAAACACATGCACACTATATCTGCACTGAAACACACACACGTATGCAAACACACACACACACACAGACACACACACACACACACACACACACACACACACACACACACACACGTGTTCAGTGGCCATACAAACACCAATAGGAGCCCACGTAAACACACACCACAGCTGATAAAAAGTTTGTTAGACAAAGATAAGTTTAATATTTACATTTAATTTGTCAGTTATACCTACACACACACACACACACACACACACACACACACACACATACACACACACACACACACACACGGGCACGAGTCATAGTTTCAGTTCACATAGAGTTTAGTGTTGAACGTTTAAGCTCCGCCCCTTTCTTCTCTTCTGTTTTCAGCAGTTTTTCTTTCGTCCATCCATCAGGTGGTGCGACTCATCCGTCAGCAGCTCATACACCTTCAGTCAACTGTGGTGTGTGTGTGTGTGTGTGTTTGTGTGTGTGTGTGTGTGTGTGTGTCTGTGTGTGTGTGTGTGTGTGTGTGTGTGTGTGTGTGTGTGTGTGTGTGTGTGTGTGTGTGTGTGTGTGTGTGTGTGTGTGTGTGTGTGGAGGGGTTAGGATAGGTGACTTTTTACCTATTTTCTGCACACACACACACACACACACACACACACACACACACACACACACATGTCGGCACCAACGCACACATATGTGTGTGTGGGTTTTTACGTGTGTGTGTGTGTGTCGTCTTCACACCGTCGTGTGTTTGAATAAACAGTGTAAAGGTCACTCA